>NC_028640.1:20733971-20772834 GCF_001406875.1 Solanum pennellii
TATATATATATATATATATATATATATATATATAGGAGCAAGTTTAGCATATAAAAGGCTACCAACGTAAATAGTAAAATTCTACAACAATCTTTTCCCAACTTTTTATTGATAATGCAAATTGAAACAAAACTTTAGGATAAACATTCCACCTTTGACCAAAAAAGTAGTTTTGGGTTGAAGTAATCGCTAAAGTATAACTCAAACTTAAGACACATTCTTATGGTATAAATGTGAACAAAAAAACATCCTTTAATTAACCTAAACTTAGCAATAATCATCTTGAAGTAACTTTTGTTAAAAAAAACTAACAGTTGGTATAAAAAAACATGTGGCAAGCATGTGACTTTTTTCTCTCTCTAAATATTGTTTTCCTTATATATGTAAGTGCATTGCGTATGTTGCTTTTTACAGTTTTTCTTATGTTTTGACCAAAAAAATTTACTTATTTTTTGTAATGATTATATGCTATTTACTATTGATTTGCCGATATCATTTTTTTTTTTTTTACTACTAATAATCAGTTTCACTTTTGTATATCTGTTTTTATCTAATTTGATCTTGTTTTTCTACGGCCTTATCAATCTGTTTTGCTGTTTTTTCTGCTACATTGTTGTTTTCGGCTGGTTTAATGTTATTTTTGCTGGTTTTTGGTATGGCTTACTAGTTTTTTAGTACTGTTTTACCAGTTTCAGGTACTTGGATGTTTTCTGAGTGTTTTTTCTTTTAGTTTTTGGTGCTGTTTTTCTATTGATTTACCAACATTTCTGCTGGCTTATTATCGGTTAGAAGTGTTAATATGCTCAAGGTGAAAAAACGAAAAAAATAAATAAATCCACTCAGCCAACTCATAGAACTATTTTATTCCACTAAACAATCGTAGATACGTGTAGTACAAGAAATTCAAAGCGAGAGTAACACAATACTTTACTTTCTCATCTTCTCTCTTTCCAATTGCCAGACGTCTTGTGCAACCATGATATTTTATTTCTTCTCCTGCTGCTTTTCTTTTGTGTAACATTTTTTTTGTGCTTTGAGACTAATCATTTTTAATGGAAATGGATCTCATAAATTGGATTGACGGTAGGCTTTTTTCTTTCCGTTTGAAGTAGACATAATCTTGATTCCTACATTTAATAAGGAAGAAGACATTGTCAGTTAGATTTTCTAAAATATGAACAGGTCACTCGCTTTTTGCTATATATATAAATAAGTTGTGGGCTTATATCCCCATTTTGCTATCGCTCAAGTACCCTATCATGTCGATATATTTAAATCAACAATTTTCTCATTCTCATTTTTCACTACAACTATTTTCGTGACAAACTCAAAATTACATCATTTAATTGGTTTTGGTGCATCACATATGCAATGCATCAATGTTTAATATTCAAAAAAGGTATGTTAAGGGTCACATTTGGCAATGCATCAGTGCTCAATTTTCAGATATAGTTTATTGTAAATAACTCCTCGCAACTTTGAAGTAGCTAAATATATTTTAGAAGGCCATGAGACCTCAAAATTCATATGCAATATGACTTCAATTTCTTTCGGACATTTTATCAAATAAGTAAGGTACATTTAACATTGCTAAATCAGATCTTGCCCGTGGTTATTATTACTTGTGCTTAACAAATATAATAGTTCTTTGGAGACGATAAAAATAACGAAAATAAAAAAACTAGATTCCTAACCTTATATAAAGTCCATCTCTTTCAATTGAAGCTGATTATTTTTCTACTTGAAAGCATAAAAGAAAGTCCACCCATCTTTTTTAAAGGATGCAGATGATAGAATATGGAGATTTTTGGGGAAGCTCACCTGGTCGACATATTATTATTTCAGCTATTAGTTTCATAATAAAAGTTAAAGGATGATTATTGCTAAGTTTAGAATAGTTAAAGAATATTTCAGCTGAGGTATGTTGTCTCATATACCGGAACTGAGCTTCTATTTCTTTCCAAATATCATTACACCCTTCATTAGTCAAATTTTCAAGTAGACCCAAACATTAACATCAAATTCTAGTGCTCTTCTTCCAACATTAAAATAAGACTTTTGTCGACTTTGAGCCATTTTAAGCTCTCACAAATAAGTTAAACCTTTTTCATATCCTCATAAACCAACTCGGGCCATAACAAAGCAACCTCGGAAATCTCAAACCAACAAATCCTACTATAAAGAGCTTAGTGACAAATGACTAACATATAAAAATAGTTTGTCAAACTTTAATTGCAAACGTATCAGTTCTAGGTAATACACTCACATAACATAAGTAACTAAGTGTCTTGAAATGGTCTAAGTGAGACTTCTTTCGAAGTAACATTTCATAAGAGGATTTACCCCGTAGAATAGTTGATGACAACCCATTAATTATATATGCAGAATTGAGAATACAATGACCTCAAAAGTAATAGGAAGGTGACCTTGAAACTTAAACGCTTTTGCCAATTCTAGCAAGTGTCTGTGCTTCTCTCAGTTACACCATTTTGTTAAGGGAAATATAAGCACAAGTTCTCTTATGGATAATCCCTAGGTCCTTAAACCATTCACCTAGATCAGTGCGCACAAAGTCTTGATATACCGTGGTTTCACGGTATTTTTAATGTTTTTTCCTTAAGTTTAGTGTGTGTCCAAAAGCCTTTTTGTATTAATTTTTATGTAAGTTTCTCTTTATTTGCAGGAAATCTGTCTAAAAGATGAACGCGGAGGTTTTTGAGCAAGAAATGCAGAAAAGTACCACCTAAAGAGCTTGTAACGGTCCCTCGTGCCCGTGACGGTCCGTAGGTGGCATCGTAGTGAAGCTGCTGAAGGAAGATGGGGAAGTCTGACCAAGTGTGGGGTTACGGAGTGCCTGATGGACCGTCGTAGCCATGACGGTCCGCCCTGCTAGTTCGTCATGAAGATGAGAGAAGTAGTCCCAGTACCCAAATTCCAAGAGTTCGAGTATTATGGAACGGAGACCCTCGACGGACCGTTGTGCCTATGACGATCCGTCATACCTGCCGTCGAGGATAATAAAGAGAGAAGCAAAAGAATTTGCAAAGTATGGGACGACAGATTCTATGACGGCCCGTTGTGACCACGACGACTCGTCGCGAGGTCCGTCGACCTAGACGCGTTTTGACAGATTTCCAGCAAATAGATTCTTTCTTTAATTAGGTTTTTGTTTTTTATAAATAGTTCGAAAAACCTCATTTTTGGTGTTAGACTCTTTGGTGATTAGACTCCCTTATAGTTGGACTCTTGGTTATTTTAGCTTCTTTTGTGGATTAGACTTGGTGATTATTATTACACTTTTGGAGAATCTTTAGTCTTCAATTAATTTCAGTAATTGATTGTTGGTGATTTTGTTGATTAATCAAGTGAACTTCTTGATTTTATTTTTTCTCATTGAAGTAAGTGCATGAATTCTTATATTACATATTTGAATATTGTGATGGGTAACTAAACTCCATAACTAGGGTTGTGGGAAACCATAGGCGAATTATGAGGTAAAACCTAACTAAAATAACAATTCTTGAATAGTGTCTTGCATGTATTAATAATTCTTTCGCTTAGAAGTCTTTTTAACGGATGACCAATGTTAGAACTCGCCTTAATGCTACTTGTCAGACCATGGAGGTAGATAATAGGAAAAGAATTATCAACATAGATTTAGTGTATACTATCTAATAGGCTAGTATTGATTGGTACGAGGTAATAACTTACTCAAATATCAAATACGATGCTTAATATGAGGTAAAGGTAACGGTTAGTATAGCAACACACGTAGCCGGACCAAGGTGTGGAGTGAAATTTTCTAGATGTCGGACCAAGGATTGAGAAATACTTAACTTATCACTTTACATGCAAGATACTAGGAAAGAATTGTCATAGTTAGAATTATCAAGTTAGGAACCTGTGGGGAACACGTAAACCCTAGTTACTTTTATTAACTGATTAAACTCCAACATTTGGATCTGTTAGTGGTCTACTTTGATTTAGCTTATTATTTTCATTCATTTTGAAATAAAAATCCCCCTTTTATTGTCTTTGTTTTCCAAGGAAATAATTGACTAAATAGTAGTAATAATAGATTGAAGTTAAGTATGAACTATTTTCCTCCTGGGAACGATCCTTACCTCATTAGTTGGGTTCTTTACTTGATACGATCGCTTTACTTCTTATTGGAGAAGTATGTTTGAGCGTATCAAATTTTGGCGCCGCTGCCGGGGAAAGTAGCTTTTAGATTAACTTAAACTTATTAATATAGCTTAGTCGATATTTTCTTAATTTTCTTTTGTTTTTTTTTGTTTTTTTATTCTTGCATAACTATCTTCCTTGTATGCCAAATATACGGAGAGGAAGAGAACCCTTGTTTCCCTACGATCACGAATTAGAGCGTACACTAAGCAACATGAATAGAAACTTGGGTATTAATGATGATGATCCAAACCAGAACATACCAGCTCCGGTTGTGTTCATGGTCAGTTACCCAATGCTCTGGGTGAAAACCAACAGAGGGGACAAATCTCTCTCCACGGCCCCAAGAATACTACAGAGGCTATGACAATATAGCAGACTCCGATGGGCCACTTGTCTTGCCCCCTCTACCACCAGGCCACACCTTTGTGATAACTAGTAGCCTGATGCAAATGCTCACTACCAGAGGTTTGTTTTTAGGGCTACCTTCTGAGAATCGACATGCCCATATAGCTAAGGTAAGGGTAGTGTGTAAAAGCTATGTAGGGACGCCTGACATGGACTTGGATGTAATAGGGCTAAGAGTGTTTCCTCTCTCACTGACGGGAGAGGCTGCTATTTGGTTCACTGAGCTCCCTTATAACTCAATTTTCACTTGGAGCCAACTAAGGGACGTTTTCTTAGCACGCTACTACCCGGTCTCCAAGAAACTAAACCACAAAGACAGAGTGAACAACTTTGTGGCACTACCAGGAGAGTCAGTTAGTAGTTCTTGGGATAGATTTTCACCTCGTTTCTGAGAAGCGTCCCCAATCACCGTATAGATGATGGGTCACTGAAGGAATACTTCTATCGAGGATAGGATGATAATAATAAAGCGGTGTTGGATACTATAGCGAGTGGTTCTTATAAGGAGTGTCCTTATGCTGAGATTGCTGAAAAGTTAGAGAAAATCTCCCGGAACAATAAAACTTGGAGTACTAGGAAGTCAGATAATGGGAGAAATACCTTTGCAGTGCAATCCACTCACAACCCGGCCACAAATGAGATTCGTGAAGTGATGGCTCAGATGAGAACTGAGCTTGGATTGGTATTAAAACATGTCACTAGGGGTGCAGAAAAGATAAATGCAATGAACTACTTGTCGAAACCACCACCACCAAATGATGAATGCTATTATGAGGAGGATTCCTATGCGGTAAATGAGCAGACGGGGGGTTTCCGACCGAGTTCCCAAGGCTCTAATAAGGAGAATTACCGCCAAGGTAATGGGAACCAAGGTGGGATCTATGGTAACTATAACCGTGAAGGTCATTATGTTCGAGAAAGAAATTAAAACCGCGACAACAACTTCAACAGGGGTAACTATGGTAATAGAAATGATAGGAATAGGCCCTATGTTCCTCCTCAAAATCGTGAAGTTACTCCTAGGGATGGTGGAGGTAGTATGGCGCGAGTTGAGGATATGTTGCATAAAATGATGAGGAGATTCGATGCTAGTGATGAGCACACTAAAGAGTTGAGGAATGATTTAGCGGGTATTGGGCAGAAATTCGATACACATGCAATATCGATTAAGCAGCTTGATTTACAATTGGCCCAATTATCTGCAACTGTGAACACATGGCAACCGGGCACTCTTCCTAGCAACACTGTCCAAAATCCGAAAAATGATGGACATTGTATGGCAATCACTACTCGCGGTGGTAAGCAAGCCATTGACCCACCTATGCCGTCAAATGAGAAAAAGGTGACAAAAGATACTGATAAAGTGGTAGAAGTTAATGGTGAAGTAGAAGATAACACTGGAAAAGATGCTGAAGTGCCTAAAAAGGTAACTCCCAGGCCTAGACCCCCCCCACTTCCTCAAAGATTAGTGAAAAAGACCGAGGATGGTAAATGTCGGTGTTTTATAACAATGTTGAAGCAACTTTCTATCAATATCCCTTTGGTAGAAGCTTTAGAACAAATGCCCGGTTATGCCAAGTTTATGAAAGATCTGGTTACAAAGAAAACATCGGTCACTTTTGAGGATGATGATAGAATGCACCATTGTAGTGCTATTGCTACAAGATCTCTGGTACAAAATAAAGAAGATCCGGGTGCGTTCACCATTCCTTGTACAATCGGGCTATTACATTTTGCGAAAGCATTATGTGATCTGGGGGAAAGCATAAATCTCATGCCCCTCTCGATTTACAAGAAGTTTGGTTTGGGTGATCCAAAGCCCACTGCGATGCGGCTACTGATGGCCGATCGAATAGTAAAAAGGCCTATAGGGATACTCCATGATGTGCTAGTAAAAGTGGAGTCGTTCATATTTCCGGCAAACTTTGTTATTCTTTATTGTGAAGTCAATTTTGAAGTGCCCATTATTCTTGGGAGGCTATTCCTTGCTACGGGAAGAGCCTTAGTAGAAATGGAAAAGGGGCAGATGAATTTTCGGTTGAACAATGAGGAAGTGACCTTTAACATTTGTAGGTCCATGAGGCAGAGTGGTGAGCTCCAATTGGTATATGCTATATCCTACAATGTTGGTGAGTCATCTGAGACACAAATAGAAGAACGTCTAGGTGTAGAAGCATTAGGGGCAGTGATAATGAATTTTGATAACGATTGTATTAAAGAGTATGAGTCATTAGTCGCGGCTCTTGATCGAGGTAATGTTCGGTTTAAACAGAAGAAATATGAGTTAGATATGAAGAATCGCGAGTCTCCACCCGCGAAACCATCTATAGAAGAGGCTCCAAAGTTAGAATTAAAAGTTCTCCCACCTCATCTCAGGTATGAATTCTTAGGAAAGGGTGACACTTTGCCGGTAATCATTGCATCAGACCTGAATGAACAACAAGTTGAGAGTTTGGTGGAAGTGCTAAAAAGGTTCGAAAGAGCTATTGCGTGGACTATTGCAGACAATATTGGGATCCCTCCTGGTATTTGTTCTCATAAAATCCAACTCATGCCCGATCATAAGCCAAGTATTGAGCACCAGATACGCTTAAATCCACCTATGCAAGAGGTCATGAAGAAGGAAATCATTAAGTGGTTGGATGCCGGAGTAATATATTCGATCGCCGATAGTAATTGGGTATGCCCTGTTCAGTGTGTACCTAAGAAGGGGGAATGACTGTGGTTCTCAATGATAAAAATGAGCTTGTTCCAATAAGACCGGTTACTGGATGGAGTGTGTGTATGGATTACCACAAATTAAATGCATAGACTAAAAAAAACCATTTTCCTATGCCCTTGATGGATCAGATGTTGGATAGACTTGCTGGAAAAGGGTGGTACTGTTTTCTTGATGGATATTCGGTGTATAATCAGATTTTTATTGCACCAGAAGATCAAGATAAAACCACTTTTACTTGTCCATATGGGACCTTTGCGTTCAAAAGTGCCATTTGGGTTGTGCAATGCACCCGCCACAGTTCAGAGATGTATGATGTTGATATTTTCCGACATGGTGGAAGATACTATAGATGTTTTTATGGATGATTTTTCTGTGGTTGGTGATTCATTCGAGCGGTGTTTGAACAATTTATCTGAGGCCTTTAAGAGATGTGAAGACTACAATTTAGTACTAAATTGGGAAAAATGCCATTTCAGAGTGAAAGAAGGTATTGTTATGGGTCACGCATTCCAGAAAAGGGCATAGAGGTTGATCGAGCTAAAGTCGAGGTAATAGAGAGACTTCCCCCACCTATCTCTGTAAAAGGTGTGAGAAGCTTTCTTGGGCATGCAGGTTTTTACCGGAGATTCATCAAAGATATCAAAGATTGCACATCCGTTGTGCAAACTGCTGGAGAAAGATTGTAAATTCTGTTTTGATGAATCCTGTCTTAAATCATTTGACGAGCTAAAAGAAAAATTGGTGTCTGTACCTATCATTATTTCTCCGGATTGGAACAGTCCACTTGAGGTGATGTGCGATGCTAGTGGGGTTGCTCTTGTTGTAGTGTTGGGACAAAGAAAGTACAAAATCCTTCACCCCATTTACTATGCTAGTAAAGCCCTAAATGAAGCTCAGAAGAACTATACAGTGACTAAGCAAGAACTCCTTGCAGTAGTCTTTGCTTTTGAAAATTTTCGCTTCTATTTGCTAGGTAATAGAGTTATAATGCATACTAACCATTCAGCATTGAGATATTTGATGGCAAAGAAGGATGCGAAACCGAGGTTCATTCGTTGGGTATTACTGCTACAAGAATTTGACTTTGAAGTAAGGGATAGAAAAGGGACCGAAAATCAAGTTGCCGATCACTTGTCCTGACTAGAAGATGAAGCTATGAGAGAGTTGGGGGATAAGACTGATATTGATGATACTTTCTCCGATGAGCATTTATTGGCTTCCTCACAAGACTTGATTTCATGGTTCGCAGATTTCGCAAACTATCTGGCTAGTGATATTATTCCATCGGACATGTCCTTTCATCAAATAAAAAAGTTCATGTATGATGTGAAGAAGTTCTTTTGGGATGAACCATATTTATACAGGAGTTGTGACGACGGGCTTATTCGGCGTTGTGTGCCAGAATGTGAGATGTTGAGTGTTTTAGAGGCATGCCATTCCTCAACCGTTGGTGGAGATCATAGTTGTATCCGAACCGCTCATAAGATATTACAATGTGGGTACTATTGGCGAACTCTTCATGAAGATACTCATGAGTTTGCTAAAGCATGTGATAGATGCAAAAGAGATGGCGGCATTCCCAAGAAAGCAAGGCTCCCTCTAAACCACATTCTTGTGATTGAGTTATTTGATGTTTGGGGTATTGACTTTATGGGTCCTTTTGTGAGTTCTCATGGAATGAAGTATATTTTAGTAGCGGTTGATTATGTATCTAAATGGGTGGAAGCTATCGGCCTCGCAAACAATGAAGGTAAGAGTGTCACTGCGTTCTTAAAAAAGAATATGTTCTCTCATTTTGGAACCCCAAGGGTAATTATTAGTGATGGGGGCTCCACTTCTGCAACAGATTGTTCAAGGGGTTATTGGAGAAATATGGGGTTCGCCATAATGTGGCCACCCCTTACCATCCTCGAACTAGTGGGCAAGTTGAAGTGTCAAATAGGGAGATCAAACAGATATTGTGAAAAACAGTGAACGCTAGTCGAACGGATTGTTCAAGGAGGCTTGATGATACTCTTTGGGACTACCGGACAGCGTATAAGACTCCCATAGGTATGTCCCCATACCAACTTGTATATAAGAAAGCTTGTCATCTTCCGGTTGAATTAGAGAATAAAGCCATGTGGTCTATGAAGAAGCTGAAAATGGATTGGAGCGAAGCTGCAGAACAACGGTTAACTAGGTTGAATGAACTCAATGAATTTTGCCTGAAAGAAAGCTCATCCCTCTACAAAGAAAAGATGAAGAAGTACCATGACCTAAAAATTGAAAAACGAGAGTTTATGGTTGGGGATTTGGTGCTTTTATTCAATTCTAGGTTGCGCTTGTTTCCGGGCAAGCTCAAGTCCAAATGGACTGGTCCTTACTTGGTTACCCAACTATTCCCTCATGGAGCAGTTGAGTTGGAAACTAAGGAGGGTGTGCGGTTCAAGGTGAATGGACAACGCATAAAAATCTATTTCGGGCATGCTGAATCGGCGAATGAAGTGATCGAGACATACCATCTTGATGAAGTCTGAGTAAATAAGTGTCCTCAGTCATGCCGCGATGTTAAATCAGGCGCTTGTTGGGAGGCAACTCAATACTTATACTTTTTCTTTCTATTAATGGTAGCATTTTCTACTAATGGGTTTTAAATTTGCACGTACATCACCAGGAAATTCTGCAGAGAATCACTCTGCAGCAGTCACTGAAGGACCCATCGACGGCCCGTCACGAACACGATGGACCTTTGCATGAATCCATCGTGAGAGGTACGTCTTTCAGTTATTTTCAAAACTAGGGCACACGCGACGGAACCAATGACGGATCGTCACAATTGCGACGGACCATCGTCGGGGACTCGTCGCGTCATTAATGAAGTGTACCCGACCCGACCCGGCTGGGGTTTTTTAAAATTTCTTAACATTTAAAACCCCACCACTTCATTTCACCGATTTCCTTCCCTCTTCCTCCCATTTCCCTCCCTTTTCAACTTCCAACTTCCTACCTCTCTTTCAACCGATCCTTTTCCCAAATTCCCAAATTCCTAAAATCCACTCTCTACTAGTCGGAGTCTACTGCTGTGGTTCTCTTCTTAATACCAAGTACCTTCCTCGCTTGTTTTTCTCAAAATTCTATGGTATGTGTCTCTGATTTCTACCCATTTACATTGCATTTTTGTTTATCACGTAGTATTAGCCTATTTCTTATTAATGAGTTCATTCTTTAATACATATTGTCTCTGACCTAGGTTGAGAATCCTCAAAATTGCCTTGTTAAAACTCTAGAAATAGGTGCTTTAGCATTGCTAGTTTACTAGGTATTTGGGTTAAACACATGTAGGTTAAAACACTAAAAATTCCATTTGGGTCATAGGGGATGAATGTGACATCCTCAGTTCTGTCACTGAATGACAGAACGAGACCCCGATGACGTACCGTCGTACCCATGACGGACCGTCATAGGGTTCGTCCCAACATCCCTAACACCCCACTGTCCAATTTTCTCCAAGTGTCCACCAACGGACACATGCGATGGACCGTCGTGAGAACGACGGTCTGGTTGTCAGAGACCCTATTCTTAAGGGTCTCTCACTTTTTCTAAGTGTCCTCTAACGGACACATGCGACGGACCGTCGTTCCCACGACGGTCCGTCCTGCACAACCGTTCTGGTTGTCAGAGACCCTATTCCTAAGGGTCTCTCACTTTTTCTATGTGTCCGCCAACAGACACATGCGACGGACCGTCGTTCCCACGACGGTCCGTCTTGCACAACCGTTCTGGTTGTCAAAGACCCTGTTCCTAAGGGCCTCCAACTTTTTCCAAGTGTCCTCTTATGGACATCTACGATGGACCGTCATACCCTCGACGGTCCGTCCTGCACACCCGTTCTGGTTGTCAGAGACCCTATTCCTAAGGGTCTCTCACTTTTTCTATGTGTCCGCCAACAGACACATGCGACGGACCGTCGTTCCCACGACGGTCCGTCTTGCACAACCGTTCTGGTTGTCAAAGACCCTGTTCCTAAGGGCCTCCAACTTTTTCCAAGTGTCCTCTTATGGACATCTACGATGGACCGTCATACCCTCGACGGTCCGTCCTGCACACCCGTTCTGGTTGTCAGAGACCCTATTCCTAAGGGTCTCTCACTTTTTCTATGTGTCCGCCAACAGACACATGCGACGGACCGTCGTTCCCACGACGGTCCGTCTTGCACAACCGTTCTGGTTGTCAAAGACCCTGTTCCTAAGGGCCTCCAACTTTTTCCAAGTGTCCTCTTATGGACATCTACGATGGACCGTCATACCCTCGACGGTCCGTCCTGCACACCCGTTCTGGTTGTCAGAGACCCTATTCCTAAGGGTCTCTCACTTTTTCTATGTGTCCGCCAACAGACACATGCGACGGACCGTCGTTCCCACGACGGTCCGTCTTGCACAACCGTTCTGGTTGTCAAAGACCCTGTTCCTAAGGGCCTCCAACTTTTTCCAAGTGTCCTCTTATGGACATCTACGATGGACCGTCATACCCTCGACGGTCCGTCCTGCACACCCGTTCTGGTTGTCAGAGACCCTATTCCTAAGGGTCTCTCACTTTTTCTATGTGTCCGCCAACAGACACATGCGACGGACCGTCGTTCCCACGACGGTCCGTCTTGCACAACCGTTCTGGTTGTCAAAGACCCTGTTCCTAAGGGCCTCCAACTTTTTCCAAGTGTCCTCTTATGGACATCTACGATGGACCGTCATACCCTCGACGGTCCGTCCTGCACACCCGTTCTGGTTGTCAGAGACCCTATTCCTAAGGGTCTCTCACTTTTTCTATGTGTCCGCCAACAGACACATGCGACGGACCGTCGTTCCCACGACGGTCCGTCTTGCACAACCGTTCTGGTTGTCAAAGACCCTGTTCCTAAGGGCCTCCAACTTTTTCCAAGTGTCCTCTTATGGACATCTACGATGGACCGTCATACCCTCGACGGTCCGTCCTGCACACCCGTTCTGGTTGTCAGAGACCCTATTCCTAAGGGTCTCTCACTTTTTCTATGTGTCCGCCAACAGACACATGCGACGGACCGTCGTTCCCACGACGGTCCGTCTTGCACAACCGTTCTGGTTGTCAAAGACCCTGTTCCTAAGGGCCTCCAACTTTTTCCAAGTGTCCTCTTATGGACATCTACGATGGACCGTCATACCCTCGACGGTCCGTCCTGCACACCCGTTCTGGTTGTCAGAGACCCTATTCCTAAGGGTCTCTCACTTTTTCTATGTGTCCGCCAACAGACACATGCGACGGACCGTCGTTCCCACGACGGTCCGTCTTGCACAACCGTTCTGGTTGTCAAAGACCCTGTTCCTAAGGGCCTCCAACTTTTTCCAAGTGTCCTCTTATGGACATCTACGATGGACCGTCATACCCTCGACGGTCCGTCCTGCACACCCGTTCTGGTTGTCAGAGACCCTATTCCTAAGGGTCTCTCACTTTTTCTATGTGTCCGCCAACAGACACATGCGACGGACCGTCGTTCCCACGACGGTCCGTCTTGCACAACCGTTCTGGTTGTCAAAGACCCTGTTCCTAAGGGTCTCCAACTTTTTCCAAGTGTCCTCTTATGGACATCTACGATGGACCGTCATACCCTCGACGGTCCGTCCTGCACAACCGTTCTGGTTGTCAGAGACCCTGTTCCTATGGGTCTTGAATTTTTTCCAAGTGTCCTCTTACGGACATCTACGAGGGACCGTCATACCCTAGACGACCCGTCCTTCATAACCGTCAGAGACCCCTCTCTTAAGGGTCTCCATACTTTTTTCTAAGTGTCCCACGACGCACATCGACGACGTACCGTCATCATCACAACGGTCCGTCCTGCTTATCCGTCATACTTGTCAGAGACTTTCCTTCAGGGGTCTCCACATAAACATAGTTTAAGTAAGACATGACGGACCCCATGACGGTCCGTCGTACTCATGACGAGTCATCACCTGGTACGTCGTGTTTCACTATTACTATAGAAATGTCATTACATCTTGACTCTTTTATTTATTTTGGGTCGTTTTGCTTGTCTTGTTTGCTCCTTCTAGTAATAATATTGATTCTTTACAGTTATTCTCTATTATGGAACCAAAACAAGATCGTGTCTACGCATGTGGGCGATCGAAGTCTGTCGCCCTGTCTGCCCACCTGGTCATTGGCTCTGATGATGAGTGTGACCCCAAGTACGTTCCCCCAAGTACTTCCACCCCATCCCGAGCGGTACGTGCTGCCAGAGCCACACCCAAAAAGGTGGCGTCCGGCGTAGTCACTACCTCCCAGTCTGATGAGGAGCGCACACTGACCGGCACACCTTCTCGGTCAGCTACTCATGAAGAAGGAGTGTCTGGCTCCTTAGGAGTTTCGTGGTGAGAAGAAGCCTCCTGATCTGCTAAGGTCCCTGCACCCACGACATCTGCACAGTCTGCCTCGTCTAATAAGGCTGACAGTTCTGAATCCACACCCGGCTCACCAACTGGTGCTCTCACCTCGGTTGTCGACCATCCCAAACGGTGGTGTGTCGACGGGCAGTATCAAGTTTATGCAACGCAAAGTTTCTGAATGACAAAGGAGTCATGACACGGACCCTTACATTGGAGAGATGGGTCCTTACAGGAAGTCTCCCGACTATGCCAAAGATCCACAATCTCTTCACCAAACATCGACTGGAGTGGACAGCACGATCGTTGGGCCATTATAGTGAAGAGTTGGTCCGAGAGTTCTACGCATCCTACGTGGCTACTATCAGATCACAGATTGATAGGCGGGCTGCCCCCGCCAAATAGGCCCCACTGGATCATGTCAGAGTACATGGAATTCAGGTTGATATCTCCCTGCCTACCATCCGCCGGTATCTATACGGCGAGGATATTGATGCCAACCGGACCCCTCTCACCGCCGAGTTTGACTACCGGTGGCAAATTGTCAAAGATGGCCAATTCTTGCGTGAGCCATCGCTGAGAGAGACCACCAAGAGGTGGATGGCCCTGCACTTGTTTGTTGATGGAGAGGGAGCTGACTGGGTAACCGAGCCGAAGGGAGCCATCAAGAAGGCTAACCTGACCATCACGGCGAAGTTCTTATGGTTGATTGTCCGCCACTGCTTTTCCCCCACAGCCGCTGATAATATAGACACATGGGATCGTGCATTACTGATGGCGGCGATGATAGCCGGGTTTGAGGTGGACTTTGCTTGACTTCTACAGGCGGTCATGCACGAGAGGGCTTTTAAGGTCACAACTACTTACCCTTTCCCGTGCATGATATTTTCATTATGCAGGTCCGCAGGTGTGGCCATTTGGAACATTGATCAGTCCAAAGCCCCGCTGGGCACTGTTGATATCGTCCTCATCAGGGATGAGGACAATGAGTTGGCTCCACGCAGAGGGCCCCATCCACAGTTGCCTCTACTTGGTGACAATCTGGCTGATACGGTAGTACAGGCTCGCACGGCTGCGCCGGCTACTTCCACTGACACTACCCCGGTCGAGTCTATCCCGGGTAGTAGCACTGCCGAGCTCCTCTCGCTCTGCCCCTTTCCCCGCTGTTGTCCCGCTTGCTAGTGTCCAAAAACTAAAGGCACAGATGGATACACTTCTACATCACATCCAGCCTTGGATGCAGAGGTCTATTGCTGAGGCAGAAGAGCGCTTGGAGCGGAGAATGGTCCAGCACACAGAGCGGAAGATCGCTGAGGTTCATCAGTGCTTAGATGCTTTTGAGTTGCGGGTGCTAGCCCGGCCAACCCCTCAGGTGGATGTGTCGACCCTTCAGGCTGCGGTTGAGAGTCTTCGTGCAGACATCGATATGATCTTAGAGGCTAGGGTGCCTAAGTCTGAGGCCCCTTCTGCAGCGCCAGCTGAGGACACAGTGATGGCGGCCTTATTCGCCACTTCTGAAATTCCTCCACCTCCCCCTCGATAGTATGCCAAGAGGCATAGGGGTCGAGAGGAGGATGAGGCTAGAGCACGGAAGAAGGAGCGCCGTGAGATGGAGGCTGCGAGGAGAGCCTTGCTTGCTGATAAGGAGGCGCGTCGGATGAGGGCCGTAGAGTCAGCTGATGGGGCATCTAGCTCCAGAAATATGGAGATAGCGGGAGGCACTGCTGATACTATTGTTGCTGCTGAGGACACTACTGAAGGCGTCCAGCTTACAGAGGTAGTGGGTTTCGGGGAACCGGACCCACCAGCTTGCTGATCGTCGATGCTTTGCGCCCCAGGTTTGCTTCACCTACCACTCTTGTATTTTAATTTTTTTTATGCATTGGGTACAATTGCATGTCTTTTTGTTGGGGGTGGGGTAAATGGAAAGTGAGTGCTAGGGTGAAGTCTGAGTAGCCCAATTAACTATCCTCTTTTGGGGTTTTCTTGCCTGTGTTCTTTTTCCCCAAGAGAATGATTATTTTTACTGTTGAACCGGCATGTCTATATCTTGTGTACATAGTTTAATTCTGAAGCATGATGGCTAAAATGATATCCTGATGAATTGAAAATGATGCATGACTAGGCATAGTAATTGATAAATGTGTGGCTCTAAGCATCATTTAGAGATACACCACTGCATGAGCCTAACTCTAAAATTCGAACTAGGTGTCTGATAATCTGGTAGAGTAATGAGATGTCAAGTGAGTGTGAGGAAGATTTGAATAGTCCACTATTTGTACTGACCTAGAACTTGCCTGGTTAGTCCTGCTAAAAGTAAGTTGTAATAAAGAATTAGGAAAGAATCATAGGCCATTATTCAATATATCCCATTTTTAGCCTAATTTAAAGAAAACCAAATGAAATTTATCCTTCTTTGATCCAAATGATTTGAGCTTAAATTAGACCTTTCTTTCTCACCCCAACTGATCTTTTCTGGGAATAATCTTTTGGCCCTGGTCCCTCCTTGGACATGTGCACCTCAGCTTATGCCAAAAGCATAGGTTGAGGGTGGCTAATGCAGTAAACAACCTTTTTATGGCCCTGACCCAACTTTGGGCATTGTGTACTTAGACTCATGGTAAAGTCATGAGTTGAGGGTCGCTTTTATGAGGAATGCTCTGAAAAGTGGGGTTGAAAGAACAATGAGAGAGAAAGAATAAAAGTAAAGTGACTCAAGAATCAGTTGAAAGAAAAGTGAAATAAAAAAATAAAAAAAAATATACAAGCAACAAAAGAAGAGAGTCACTTACACAAATGAAGAAAGAATGGAAAATAGCAAGGTGAAAGAATATGAGAAACTGGGCGAAATAAAATGATAAAAAGTGGTATGTTTAGCCGATATGTCAAGAAGGGCAAAAATTCACTAAAGTATACCTAAATATACCCTACCTAACCCTGAGCCTATGTTACAAGCTAAGAAGTCCTATCGTGATCCTAAAAGTTGTATAGCGAACTTAAAGCAGTGAAAATAAGGGCAAGCTTATGGCAATATATATGAATAAGTTGTGAATCTGTTCTGAGAGTGAGTGTTGAAAAGTAATCCTTATACTCAAACTAAAATCATTGTGTGAAAAATAAGGATATTGTTTTGAAGTGAGGACACTAGTTGCAATACCGGAAATATTAGCACCTCGGTGAGAAATTGAAGAGGATAGGTGTTAGTGCGTGGTGAGTCTTTGTCATGGTCTGATTCCACATAATTCAAGCCTAATAGTGATATCAGGCATATATATGATGAGACTGAACGGGATTGATAGCCAAATGATTGCGAAAATAAAACATGGATACTATTGTACAACGATTTTTTAGTGAGTCATAGTGCATCGCTTGAGGACAAACAACGAATTTAAGTTGAGGGTGTTGATATACCGTGGTTTTACGGTATTTTTAATGCTTTTTCCTTAAGTTTAGTGTGTGTCCAAAAGCTTTTTATATTAATTTTTATGTAAGTTTCTCTTTATTGGCAGAAAATCTGTCTAAAAGATGAATGCGGAGGTTTTTGAGCCAGAAATGCAGAAAAGTACCACCTACGGAGATTGTGTCGGTACGTCGTGCCCGTGACGGTCCGTAGGTGGCATCATAGTGAAGCTGCTGAAGAAAGATGGGGAAGTTTGACCAAGTGTGGGGTTACGGAGTGCGTGATGGACCGTCGTAGCCATGACGGTCCATCCTGCTGGTTCGTCATAAAGATCAGAGAAATAGTCCCAGTACCCATATTCCAAGAATTCAAGTGTTATGGAACGGAGACCGTCGACAGACCGTTGTGCCTGTGACGATCCGTCATACCTGTCGTCGAGTATAATGAAGAGAGCAGCAGAAGAATTTACAAAGTATGGGACGACAGAGTCCATGACGGCCCGTCGTGACCACGATGACCCGTCGTGAGGTCCGTCGACCCAGCCGCGTTTTGACTGATTTCCAGCAAATAGAGTCCTTCTTTAATTAAGTTCTTATTTTTTATAAATTGTTCGAAAAACCTCATTTTTGGGGTTAGACTCTTTGGTGATTAGGCTCTCTTATAGTTACACTCTTGGTTATTTTAGCTTCTTTTGTGGATTAGACTTGTTGATTATTATTACACTTTTGGAGAATCTTTAGTCTTCAATTTATTTCATTAATTGATTGTTGGTGATTTTATTGATTAATCAAGTGAACTTCTGGATTTTATTCTTTCTCATTGAAGTAAGTGCATGAATTCTTATATTACATATTTGAATATTGTGAATATGACTATGGGTAACTAAACTCCATAACTAGGGTTGTAGGAACCATAGGCGAATTATGAGGTAAAACCTAACTAAAATAACAATTCTTGAATAGTGTCTTGCATGTATTAATAATTCTGTCGCTTAGAAGTCTTTTTAACAGATGGCCAACGTTAGAACTCGCCTTAATGCTACTTGCCGGACCAAGGAGGTAGATAATAGGAAAAGAATTATCAACATAGATTTAGTGCATACTATCTAATAGGCTAGTATTGAGTGGTACGAGGTAATAACTTAGTCAAATATCGAAAATGATGCTTAATATGAGGTAAAGGTAAGGGTTAGTATAGCAACACACGTAGCCGGACCAAGGATTTAGAAATACATAACTTATCACTTTACATGCAAGATACAAGGAAAGAATTGTTATAGTTAGAATTATCAAGTTAGGAACCTGTGGGGAACACGTAAACCCTAGTTACTTTTATTAACTGATTAAACTCCAAGATTTTAATCTGTTAGTGGTCTAGTTTGATTTAGCTAATTATTTTCATTTATTTAGAAATAAAAATCTCCCTTTTATTGTCTTTGCTTTCCAAGGAAATAATTGACTAAATAGTAGTAATAATAGATTGAAGTTAAGTCTGAACTATTTTCCTCGTGGGAACGATCCCATCCTCATTAGTTGGGTTCTTTACTTGATACGACCGCTTTACTTCTTATTTGAGAAATAAGTTTGAGCGTATCAAGTCTCCACTATTAGGGTACCTCATAGTTTCAACCTCAGCCTTGAACTATGTTTGAAACATTTTAAAGAAGGATTTTAATACTAGTAATACAACATTTTTGAACTTCATAAGAAAAATTGTCACTACATGTGGCAGCCATATATGGCAAATCTTGAACTTGTCATCTTCACTTTATTGTTGATTTTCCTTCCATTCTTAAGGAATCACTAAAAACATATATTTCCTTCGTTTAAAAAAGAATGAAATTCTTTCTTTTTTTAGTTTGTTTAAAAAGAATGATCTTTTTCTTTTTTTTGGTAACAACTTTCCACATGGCATGTTTAATGCCACAAGATTGAAGGACAATTTTGTGCATTTGACATATTTTAAATTTAGGACTACATGATTAAAGGTTTTCTTTATTTTCTTTAAGTCTGTGTCAAGTCAAAGTAAACCATTCTTTCTGAAACGAAGGGAGTACAAAGACTAGGCGGGGAGTGCAATATAATATAAGTATCAAGAGGCAAATCTATCCAGCGTTGAAATTTCACTTCTAATGAGGGAAAAGTTTGAATTAGTTTTCTTGAAAAGGAGAGAGAAGTAACCCCAACAAAGGGTAAAGTCACATTAACTAACATGTCTTGGAAGGAGGTGAACCAAAATGCAGGATTTCTAAGCTTAACAGACTACGTAATTTATTCTACACAATTAAAGCGGTTGAGTTTTGGGTTACTGAAGATGATTAATTAACAAACTTGTACACGAAATACAATTAGGATCTATTAAATTATCACATGCTTTAAACTTTCAAACCTAAGAGTATCTTTATGTTGCGCACGAAAACATTCTTGAATTGAATCTATAATTTTGCTTCAAGTACGTTTGTGAGCACAACTAACCATTGAATCAAGCTGAAATTTATAAAGTTTTGGTGATATTTCTAAGAAAAATCCGCCTGATCATAAAACATGATACATATTTTAAAATAAAATTAATCAAAATATATTTAAGATCCTACTAACCATATATAAGATACCTTTTTTTACGGAGTATGTATATAAGATACCATTTTTATCATTTTCTGGAACAAAAAATACATCCAAATGGACAAAAATCCAAATGTTAAATTTATGAAATGACAAGTAATCTCAAGGTAGTATTGAACAAATAAATAGTATATGGGCATGTGCGTTGCACATATACTCCGTAACGATGAATATGAACTATTAAAAAATTATATAATTTCTTTTAAAATAGAATTTGAGTTGCAATAAAAATATGAAAAATAAAATGATAAATGTTTGTAGTGTATAGTTAACTCATAGAAGATATTTTCTTTTTTTGCATTTAGTCCTCCCCTTATTATAATTTTAATGTAGAAATTATATATTAGTTTTAAAAGACAAGTACATGCAACGATAATTTTTACAAATATTTAACATTTAAGGTGCAAAATGTAATTATTAATAATTTGAAATTAGAATATCTTGTAGGCACTAATTGTGTGTTTTTACATGCATTATACACTATTTTAATGATTCTATTTGTTTTATTTTCTATAGAAAAAAATATACCCTTCAATAAAATACATTCTTAAAACGAAATTACAAACACAAAGAATATATATATATATAGGAGCAAGTTTAGCATATAAAAGGCTACTAACTTAAATAGAAAAATTCTAAAACAATCTTTTTCCTACTTTTTATTGATAAGCAAAATGAAACAAACCTTTAGTAATAAACATTCCACCTTTGACCATTAAAAAAGTAGTTTTGGGTTGAAGTTATCGCTAAAGTATAACTCAAACTTAAGACACATTCTTATGGTATAAATGTGAGCAAAAAAACATCCTTTAATTAAACTAAACTTAGCAATAATCATCTTGTATTAACTTTTGTTAAAAAAACTAATAGTTGGTATAAAAAGACATGTGGCAAGCATGTGACTTTTTTATCTCTCTAAATATTGTTTTCCTTATATGTGTAAGTGCATTTGCATATGTTGCTTTTTACAGTTTTTCTTATGTTTTGCCCAAAAAAATTTACTTATTTTTCTATTAATTTTTTTTATTTACTATTGATTTGCCGATATAATTCTTTTTGTTTTTACTACTAATAATCAGTTTCACTGTTGTATATCTGTTTTTAACTAATTTGATCTTATTTTTCTACGGCTTTATCAAATATTTTTGCTGTTTTTTCTGCTACATTGTTGTTTTGGGCTGGTTTAATATTGTTTTTACTGGTTTTTGGTATGGGTTACTAGTTTTTTTAGTATTGTTTTACCAGTTTCAGGTGCTTTGATGTTTTTTGGGTGTATTTTCTTTTAGTTTTTGGTGCTGTTTTTCTGTTGTTTTACCAACATTTTTGCTGGCTTATTATTGGTTAGAAGTCCTAATATGCTCAAGGTGGAAAAACGAAAAAAAATAAAATACTCTCAGCCAACTCATTGTCGCGCCCCATTTTCGCAGAAAACGGGTTTTGTGCACGACCTAACAACTCTTTTGGGATTTTGAGTTCGGAGTCGCCACCTAACGAATTAAGGCGCATTAGGGCACCTATCTAACCTAACTAAGTCTAGCTAAGGTCAACGAACCAGAGATCGGGGTAAGGGTTCAAATTACCTCGAGGGGAAGGTGTTAGGCATCCCTCGAGGTCCACAAATGTGGGTCCCGACCGTGTCTCATGCAATCTATGTGGGGGTTACAATTAGCAATTAAGGTCACTTCATTTATTAGTTTATTTAAACTTGCTAAGTGATGACATAAAACAATTAAGACTATTTTATTATTTTTTATTAATTTAGATATGCAAGGCTAGGTGATAGCAATAAATAAACAATCAAATTTATTTTTTATTTACATACGAGACTATGTGATGAACAAATATTGCAAATATTAAGCAATTAATATGTGCGAAAGTAAAGTTTTGAAAAATTGAGCAAGTTTTGAATAGGAATTTTTATTTTAAAAAAAATGTTTGTTTCTTTATAAGGATTATGCCACGACATTGTTGATCGCGCTCCTCCACCATAGAAACAATTTTGATTTGAGGTCGGTCTTTTAAAAATAATAGTTTATATTTTTGAAAATGATTTTAAAAGATATAGTTTGCATATGGCACATGAATATTTATATATAAATACACATAATTCCTTTAGAAAAACCATGGGTAGGTGGTACTTCCGGGGACTCGTCGGGTTTAAAAATTGGAACTAGACCTTGTAGTTCCTTTGACTTTCCCACGATAGGTTAGGAGAGAGTGCTTATAATTTATTTTTAAAGGAGGATTGAATAATGACTATTTAAAAAATTGCTGCAAAACTTTGTAAGAAAGAAAAACTAGTAGAACATTATTGTAATAAATTTATTAAATACAAAGATCTTACTATGAAATATATTCAAAAGCTAAGTAATTTGTTAGATGCATGAAATGATTTTATTTTATTTATTATAATTATTATTTTAAGAAAATAACATATTGCATCATAAGTGCGAAATCTTCAAGAGGACAAATAAGATTACTAATTAATAAAATTAGATAATTTAAAAGGGGGCACAAATATGCACAACAAATTTTATTGGAGTTATTGATATGCTGAAAAATTTATTTACAAGCCTATAAACATGATTTCTAGGTGTTCAAAAAAAAACGGAGTAACACATATAGGCAATGATTTGTAAGTCTAATTGATATGAATATTTTAATCCTTAGGCATGATTTCTACGTGATAAAACAAATGAAAAGTTATACAATATTTTTAAACATCTAACAACCTACTAAAATATTAGGATTTGATTTTAACATTCAAAAAATTAATGGAATCTAGTTATTTTTTAATCTTATAAACAAAGCGTCAAGCATGTTGAAAATTGGTTAGATTACTACAACTACAAACAATAATTCTAGGTGGTTAAAGATTTGAAAAATAGAATAAACCTATAGGCATGATTTCTAACTTTAAAAAAAACAATGAACAAGTAGCATGTAAACCCCCTTCCCTTAGACGATCCCCCAAATAAACTTATATATGAGAGCTTTAGAGTTATACAAATATTACAAAATTCAAATAAATAAATAAGAAAATATATAAATTCAAATATATGAATTAAACAAATAGATCTTTCTTCATGGCTAATCTTCAACTTGAACTTCAAGTTTGAAACATGTCAAAGTAATCAAATAACTACACAAATAATCACAATTTATTTAGTCAAGATGAGACACATATGCAATTATTTAATAACGAATTATACATATAGAAAAGAACAGACAATAGCTTACACAAATGTGTGAATGTAAAGATAATTTAAATGTTAAGAATACTAACCAGTTAAGCAAAACAAATTGATCCAACTTTCACTTGAACAAAATCAAAGTAGCGAAGTAGCGAAGAAGAACACTTGAATGTTTACCGGAATCTTAATGTATTTGAAGAGTAGCAAGAGAGCAATGAGAGAATGAGGAGTGATGAGAGAACTTGTGATTGAGAGTGAATGAGTGTATGAGTTGATGAAATAATGAAGGGAGGGGGTCTTATTTATATAGCAAAGAGGGGTGCACTTAATAAGGGAAATAAATAAATTAAGGAATCAATTATTAAACCATTTTCCTTAATTTAGAGGGGAGCTAAAATCAAAAAATTATAAGAATATTTCATTACCAAATATGAACAAGTAAGAATAAATTAATATGAAGTAATATTTATTTTTCTTTAAATAGAGAGGGGCTGAAATCAGAAAATTTTAAAAATATACCATTACCAAAAATAAATAAGTAAGAAAAAAAAGTTAGGAAGATAATAAATAAGAGCCAAAAATGAAATTATTTTTAAAAATTATTTTTTAAGTGAGAAATCTGTCAATTTCAGAAAAGGAATCAATTGTAATATTTACCTTAAACAAATCATTATCAACAGCAAAATACTTTACCATAAGTGAGCCACAACTTTACAAACAGTAAAGATTTTACTAAAATAAACAAATCAGCGTTTTACCAAATTAATTAAATTTAACTAAGGTAAAGAAATCAATCAAGGTCACCATAAAATATTACCATCACATCCATACAATCTATACAACTAATTAAAGGAAGAAATAGACCAATCGTATACAATTGTATCAAGTTACCATATTAAAATAAAAACAAAATTAACAAGAGAATGACCATTTCAAATACTTAAATATTAACACTCTACTCTAAAGCACGGTGATAAAAAAAAATTAGTTATTGAGGTCACAACCCCTTATGCTTAGAAACAGGAAAATATTCTAATACTAATTAAGCCAAGAAACTGATTTAGGAGCGACCATCATTTTAAAAAATTCAGCATCGAATTGAATAAAGAATCACCTATTTACAAATCGATAAATGAACGCAAATGACGATGGGTTCCAACAAAAACCAACATTGACACCAAACAACAACTCATATGCACAAATATTTAGGTCTTATAAGTAAAAAAATCATACTTGGGACAGATTTGTACCGATATGTCCTTATCAAAGCATTTTCGTATTTGTCGAAACTCGTTGTAGTTCCTGCAAATGGTGGTTTGAGCTGCTGGTTGCTCGTCTAAAACTCGTCGGTGCAACTGTTGTTGTACCTTCAAAGAGAGAAAAGAGGAGGGAGGGAAGATCGGAGCGGGAAGGAGAGGGGGTTCAGGCGGCACTGCTTGGTCGCCGGTGGCTGCTGGCTGCGTGCAGCTGCTCGCTGGGCTGCTGGTTTCGCTGGAGCTGCAGAAAAATTGAAGAGAAAGGGAAAGAAGAAGTGAAAGAAAAGAGACGGGAAGGGAGAAGAGGGACGAAGGAGGGGAGGAAACGGGAAAGGGATAAAGACGGATAGAGGGAGGAGGAACGACGGGAGAGGGGAGACGGGGGAAGGAAGAGGAACGAGAGGGAGAGAGGGACGCTGCCAGCGACTGCGGGCTGGTTCTTCTTCGCCGGTGGGGGCTGCTGGTCGCAGCTTCTGGCTGCTGGTTTGCTGCTGCCTGGCAGCTCGCCGGTCACTGTTCTGCGGCTGGCGGGAGGCGCTGGAGAGAGTGGTGGAGGCGGAGGAGAAGAAGGGAGGAGGGAGGAGAGGAGAAGATGAGAGAAAGAGGGAGAAGGAGAGACGGGCGGTGTTGGGCGGTGTTGGGAGAGAGGGATGGCTGGAGAGGAAGAGGAGGAAGACGAGAGGGAGAAGGAGAGAAGAGGGAGGGGAGGCGGCTGGAGAGGAAGAGGAGGGAGAAGAATGGGTTAGAATTTTAGGTTTTGGGGTCTTTTGTGTTGAGAGAATAGGAGATTTATTCACAACCACTGATCTAATTTGAAATGAAGGGCTAGGATTCGATTAATAAAATAGATGGATGAGATTAAAAGATGAGATGTATTGAAATCAGATTGGATTGAATATGGCATGGCTACAATTGCAATTAAAATGGCTGGAATTAAAATGAAAGAGGGGCTATGATTGAAATAAAATTTAATTGAAGTGGCTAGAATTGAATGAAATTAGAATAGAATAGGCTAGAATTTAAATAATATTAAGAAAAGTGTAGGAATTACTATTTAATTAAAATACTACATAGATTAAAATATTTTTATATAATTGAAAATCATTTAAATTTTAAAACATTTGAAATTCATTAATAATTTTAAAATATAATAATATTTTCAATAATTTTATAAAATAAACGATACTAAAATGTATAATTTTTTGAGAAAATTCGACTAAAATTTCAAAACTTAAAAATAAATTTTAAAATACGTATTTAATCGAATATAATCCTGAAAATGGTTAAAGGTCGGTCAAAATTGGGTGTCAACACTCATAGAACTATTTTATTCCACTAAACAATCGTAGATACGTTTAGTAAAAGATATTCAAAGCGAGACTAACACAATACTTTACTATGCTTCACTTTCTCATCTTCTCTCTTTCCAATTGCAAGACTTCTTGTGTAACCATGATATTCACTTCTTCTCCTCGTGCTTTTCTTTTGTGTAACTTTTTTTTTGTGCTTTGAGACTAATCATTTTTCATGGAAATGGATCTCATAAATTGGATTGATGGTAGGCTCTTTTCTTTCTGATCGAAGTAGTCATAATTTGATTCCTAAAATTAAAAAGGAAGAAGACATTTTTAGTTAGACGTTATAAAATATGAACAGGTCACTCACTTTTTGCTATATATATATATATATAAAGAAGAGTTAGGCTTATATCCCCATTTTGCTATCGCTCAAGTACCCTATCATGTTGATATATTTAAATCAACAATTTTCTAATTCTCATTTTTTACTACAACAATTTTCGTGACATACTCAAAACTACATCATGTAATGGTTTTGGTGCATCACATATGCAATGCATCAATGTTTAATATTCAAAAATGGTTTGTTAAGGGTCACATTTTGCAATGCATCAATGCTCAATTTTCAGAGATAGTTTATTGTATAACTCCTCGCAACTTTGAAGTAGCTAAATTTACTTGAGAAGGCCATGAGACCTCAAAATTCATACCTAATATGACTTCAATTTCTTTCGTACATTTTATCAAATAAGTAAGGTACATTTAACATTGCTATAGCAGATCTTGGCCGTGGTTATTATTACTTGTGCTTAACAAATGTAATAGTTCTTTGGAGACGATAAAAAGAACGAAAATAAAAACTAGATTCCTAACCTTATATAAAGTCTATCTCTTTCAATTGGAGCTGATTATTTTTCTACTTGAAAGCATAAAAGAAAGTCCTCCCATCGTTTTTAAAGGATGCAGACGATAGAATATGGAGATTTTTGGGGAAGCTCACCTGCTCGACATGTTATTATTTCAGCTATTAGTTTCATAACAAAAGTTAAAGGATAATTATTGCTAAGTTTAGGATAGTTAAAGAATATTTTTTGTTCACATTTATACCATAAGGATGTATTTTTAAAAGCGAACCAGCCTATCCTCTGTATAGGGTTACACGGCGATTGGAACAAAGAGACACATTTGGTTGTGAATTCCCATATGGCAGTTTGGGTTATACTTGAGGGATGATTTTAGTCTAAAATTCATAATAAAAGAGTTAAAACTTTTGGAAGACAAGTTAACGAAAGTGAAATTAACTATATAAATGGAGGAGTCTTATCATAGTTTTAATCTCAGCAAACAAGTTAAAAAACAAGTACATCAATTTGCTAAGTTTTGAAATATAAAAATTCACTTACAAAGTTTAATGGTTTACAAATATTAAAGACATATATTAATTAGGAACATACATTAATTTGGATGATGAAACACATACATGAATCTAAATAAAGGAATAATTGTTATTTTTATTTGTTATTTCTATTTAATATACTCACATGTATAAAAACTAAAATTACGATAGAAATTCTACTATTTACTATTTAATTTCTATTATATAGAAGAGTGAAGTGGGAGGACAACCAAAGGCAAAATTGTCATTTCACGCTAACAAAAATATATTTAGAAAAGTAATAAATAATTCTAGAAATAACTTTTTATAGATGAAATGAATAATGATCAAGGGCATATATGTAATTTCACGCTAACAAGAATCAACCAAGAATGATAACAAGAAAATTAAATAATTCTAGAAACATCTTAAGTTATTGTTATTTCATTAACTTATTTTGTTGTTACTTCACTATCTTTTTTTTGTGACTTATTGTGAAATCTATTTTATCATTGCTCTATTTTACTATTACTTTAATTTAATTCTTAACATTTTTTCAATTCATTATGCTTATAAAAAATGTTTACTTTTTATATAAAAACTTATCATGAATTAATTATTTCCGTCTTTATTTTGGTTCTTATTAATATACTTGAAAGTGAACAAGTGTCATAAAATTAATAATATATATTAGATTGAAATTAAATAATAAAATGTTAAACATTAACTTTACAAATAAAATTAAATAGGATGATATATTTGTATTAAAGACGACCAAGAATAAAAATGTAATTGCATACTAACAAAAATCTATCAAGAATAAATAATAGAAAAATCTTTCTATATATGAAGTGAATGATGATCAAAGGTAAAAATGTAACTTCCATCAAACAAAAATCTACCAAAAATGATAACAAGAAAATTAAATAGTTCTAGAAACATCTTTAATTATTCTTATTAGTATTACCTCATTTTTGTTTTTTCTTCATTTCTTATGAGTTATTGTGATATCTATTTATAATTTATATAAATAAAAGTAAATAAATTATTATTAGGCTTAGCTCTTAATATTGGGTGGAATCAATTAAAATTAAAACTAAAATTTATATGTATATTTAAAACTTGTGATCTTAAATATGCTATATAAAAAGATTAAAATTCAGAAGTTATTTTCTTTCTGAAATGAAATTAAAAAATAAGTTCATATAAATCGAAAAGGAGGGAGTCATATATTAAAATGAAATATAATGATTTAAAAACTTTAATTGTTCGTTTTAATTTCTAATTTTTTACATATTTGAAAATAACATAAAAAAATAAGCTTAAAAATGCAATGTAACAATTTAATATATTTTTAGAAAAACATAGTTAAAAAACATAATGAAATTTGGTTGACTCCCTTATTGTTATAAAAATAAAAAAAAGTTACATATATTATTTGAAAATAACGCAAGAACTAAAAAGTATTATGAATCACATTAAAATGAAAACTAAAAATATGAGAACCATATAAGAAATTTTGTTGATTTTCCTAAAATCACTTGTATCAAATAAAATGAAACAAATAGAGTAATATATATTTTTTCGAAAATGACATAAAAGGTATATATAAATTAACAATTAAGAATATGTTTTTTTTTTAAAAAAAATATATAAAAAAATTAGTTCGCTTTTTCAAATTTCATTTATGTCACATAATTGGAAGAAAAAAAAACTAACATACGTTGGTCCTGCGCTGACAAAAATCTATGAAAAAAGATGATAAATAATTCTAGAATTATCTTTCTATATATGAAGTGAATACTGATCAAGGGCAAAAATGTAATTTCAACAAAAATATACCAAGAATGATAAGAAGAAAATTAAATAGTTCTAGAAACATCTTAAGTTATTGTTATTACCATTAACTTATTTTGTTATTACTTCACTTTGTTTTTCTTTTCTTTTGTAATTTATTGTGATATTCATTATGCTTATAAAAAAAAGCCTACTTTTTATACAAAAATATCATGAATTAATTATTTCAATCTTTATATTGCCTCTAATAATATACTTGAAAAGAAATTATTGTGATAAAATTAATAATATATATTAGATAGAAATTAAAGAAAAAAGATGTTAAAAAGTAATTTTACAAATAAAACTGAATAGGATGATATATTTGTATTAAGATGACCAAGAATAAAAATGTAATTTCATTCTAAAAAGATCTATCAAGAATAAATAATTCTAGAAACGTCTTTCTATATATGAAGTGAATGATGATCAAAAGAAAAAATGTAACTTCATGCAAGCAAAAATCTACCAAAAATGATAACAAGACACTTAAGTAGTTCTATAAATATCTTTAGTTATTATTATTAGCATTACCTCACTTTTGTTATTTCTTCATTTTTTATGAGTTATTGTGGTATCTATTTATTATGTGAAAGCAAATAAACTTATGATTACGCTTAGCTCTTAATAAATGTATATCAAGTATAATATTAGGTGGAACCAATCATTGAAAATAAATTTATATGTATATTAAATTTTGTGTATTGATATTTTTTAATTTTGTGATCTTAAATATGATTTATAAAAAAATAAAAATTCAGAAGTTATTTTCTTTTTTAAATGAAATAAAAAAATAAGTTCATATAAATCGAAAAAGAGGGAGTCATATATTGAAAATGAAATCTATAGTGTTATTATTTAAATGAGCTTACAGATATTATTTTTTTTTTAAATCGTTTGGCTTCCTTCTATTAGTTTGCGCATATATGTGGAGTTTTGGAGATTTGAACATTTTAATATAGAAATATAATGACTTTAAAACTTTTATTTTTCGTTTTAATTACTAATTTTTTACATATTTGAAAATTACATGAAAAAAAGAAGCTTAAAAACAAAAAGTAACAATTGAATATATTTTTAGAAAAACATAGTTAAAAAAATGAAATTTGGTTGACTCCCTTATTTTTATCGAAACAGAAAAAAAGTTGTATATATTGTTTGAAAATAACGTAAGAACTAAAAAGTACTATGAATCACAGTAAAATCACAACTAAAAATATGTGAGAATCATATAAAAATTTCGTGTACTTTCCTAAAATCACTTGTATCACATAAAATAAAAAAATGGAGTAACATATATTACTCGAAAATAACATAAAGGGTACATAAATTAACAATTTAAAATATTTTTTAGAAAACACCAAAAAAAATTAGTTCACTTTTTTCAAATTTCATTTGTGTCATATAAATTGGAAGAAAAAACTAACATATGTTGGGCCTGCGCTTGGCGCGGGCACATGATATCTACTATATATATATATATATATATATATATATACATATACATATATATATAAATATATATAATCGGAGAGGTGGTATGTGTCAACGCGACAATTAATGTCATTTTCTTTTATTTTAAAAATTAATTAACAATTATTATGAATACAACAATCCGCAAAAAGATATTCCAATTAGTTTAAAATTTTGACACGTTTCATCTTCTTAGTTATTTAATATTTTTTACATTTTAAATAATATTTAATTAAAATAAATTATGATGAAGATTAAAATAGGGAGAAGAAAAAAAATTTCTTATTCATCTTGAAGTGCACGACCCGGATTCTGGAATACGGATCGGAACCGGTGTCGTTGACCTCTCAGAGGTAGCAGACAAGCCTCATCTTGCATTCATCACATTCATCTAGTTAAATTTGCGGAAAATTTACAACTTTTTATATGTAAGAAGTATACATATACTTCATACAATTATTAACTTGATACATCATATACTAAGCTCAACATAACAGAACAACCATCTAACATAAAGAATCAATTCGAAACTGAAGATGAATATATCATAAATAGTTCGCCAAAAACAATCTTTCTTACAAAGCTTCAAAATGAAGGTGCGAAAGAAACGCTAGGGACAACATCCACTATCTATGTCTAAAACTAAGGCTAGACTAAATCTGTAGCATCCTCGAAATAATGAGGACCTACCAAATGGTTTGGAGAAACGCTGAAGTCCAAACCGCTGCAAGTGTCGTCAACCTGTCCTCTGACATGCACCTATAAAAATTGTAAATAGTAGGGGGTTAGTACACCACTTTTACTAAGCATGGGTGTATGCACACATACAGATAAAGCTATGCATGATAAATGAAAGCTCTTTCTAAGCAACATGCTATTTCTTGAAAGTCTAGTCATTAGACTTTCCTAATTCGTTAGTTGTGAATTGTGGTATGAATATGATGTATTTTAATGCATTCAAAGCACACAAGTAATTTTCTATATGATTAAAAAACATTAGTATCATCAACATAATTTTAGAACAACTCGGGCGAAGATTTGATATTTTTGATCCTCTTAGTCCGAGAGCTACTCTTTGTACACTTAGATTATTTTTCAGTCTTTTTCTTCTTGTTGTTGTGTAGTTCAATAATTCTTTTGGTGCTATGTTTTACTTACAAGTGCAATGATTCATTGTAGTCCCATACCCACAATGAATTGATGTAAATAATCCAAGGACTAAGGAATGATTTCCCTACCTTATAGTGAGTCATTCTTTACACTATATATTCATTAACTTTCATAAGCAATTCTCTATTGCTCATGGCATTGATTTCATTACTTTCATGTTTTATATATAATACATTTCATATACACGAGACTTTGGAATTTTTGATGTAACATAAGACATCTCAAGTGAGGGCCCAACATATGGGACCTCAACTCGAGGGCCTTCTTTAGCAAACACAGAGTCTGCTTCATTCGCTCATTCGTACTTCACATTATTCATTTTATTCATTCGTAGGCTGTGTAAACACCAGCTATACCTAGGATGAAGTTTAAGACTCTCATCGGGATCATTAAAAGCAATGACCAAGAATGATCTAATGTCATTACTTGAATCGGATTTCACCTCCTGATTGTCTTGCACAAACACCTTCAGTATTGTTCATTTCATTATCTTTCATACTTTTAGGAACTTCAACCTTAACCGACATAGATCATGTGAGCATCATGAAATCCAGTGTATACCCCACACCGAAAAGAGGTGGAATCACCGACCAAATTGACCGAAAACATGCTAGCGTACACGAGAATTGAACTCTGCCAGATCCCTATATTGGCAGTATAGATTCCAATTCTAGGAGATATATGGAGACCCATAACCGGCATGTCGGACAGTCTCATCTCATGAGAGTTACTTGAACATCCGCCCTTCCCGAAAGAAGGCATCACCACTCATAGCTAGCCTATCGGTGCTCAGTATAAAGTTCCATTTCATTCAACTCATACGTCATGGAAGCTTTGCTTCTAGTATGAGGACATCATAGCTCTATAGATGATTTCTCATCTCATCATTAGTATTAAGTATACATCAGTCTCAATATGTTCATTAGGGTGTACATAGAGACTAGTCTCTTTATTAGCTTTACACTCTCATAGGTGAATACGTTTTCGTAACATTTACTTAGGCTCATTTAAGATTGCTCTCGTCTTTCACATTATCCTCTTTTCATATTGTCACCACAATCATTAGCATTAGCACATTTGCTTTTCATAATTACTCATCCCTTTTACGTGTATGTTCATTTCATCATCTCTTAGTGTTGACTCGGGCATTATGGAGGCTTGCTTCTAGGTTGAAATCTACTAACTCTATTGATGACTGGTCATCCTTAATCTACATTGATGAAATGTGAATTGTTCTTTCATATCATCCTTAATTTACATTGATGAATGTGAATTGTCCTTACATATCATCCTTATGTGTTAATGAGACTAGTTTCACACATTCTAACACCTTCATTCGTGAGTATTCTTTTAACAAATTAGCTTTGGTGTAAGTAAGACTTGTTTCACTTCCTTTAACACCCCATTCTAGTCACTTACTTAATTTAGACCCCTTTAATTATGTTGTAGCTCACGTTACTTACTTACTTTAGTGTAATAGCTTCATATCACCCTTTATGAACGATAAGCACTTCATTCAATGAGTTTCATGTGTTCATTCTTGTGGATCATGTTGGGAGTTGTCCAACTTTATTGGAACCAGATAGCCAATTTATTCAAGATATGATTTCATAGATGTCTTTGAGCCAATTCTTAGTTTATGGATTTTTAGTGTAACATTTTAAGAACATATTGTACAACATTATATTAACATTTGTTGTCTTTAACATCATCATAACATCACAACAACAGCAAGTCATCATTCTACCAAAGGAACATATTTACTTAACACATCACGGACTTAAATTAGCATATTATTGATCCTAAATTATCATGATAAGATTAACTTTACGCAATTACAAGTGCATAAGTTCATTCGATACTCATCATTCAAGAACAATACATGTTAAGAACAGCTGCACCACATACCAACAACATGATTTCTAACCTATTCAACATTGAAAATGTAACAAGGATACTAGGGAAAGGAGTTCGACAAGAACGACGGGAAACAACCCTAGTTTTCAAGATCTTTGACTCGTTCCAAAGAAAGTTCTCTTGGAGAAAGAAGTCAAGGAGAGAAACACATACCTTAAGTAGAACATAATCTACGAAGAACACTTTGAACGAACCTAGAAGAAACCTTGAAAATCCTCTATGAATTTTTTTGTTTTTTTTTCTTGCGTTTTGTTTACTGTTTTTCTGACGCTTGTTTTCTGGTTTTATTCATGTATTTGTTTGAGTTTGAAAGTGCTTTTTAGGTATATGAAATGACGTTGACTTATTCAACTTAGGGTTTAATAAGTTAATTAAATAAATCAATTAATTTAAATTATTAAAAAAACCCTCCTAAGTTGACTAAACATAGGAGAATGTTGACTTGACCTAAAATATGAAATTATGGTGTTGACTATGGTTTAGGTCAACATTTTGAATTTATATTACTTAATTAATTCCTTAATTTAATTAATTTAGGGACCTAGGTAAGTACTAAAGTACCCCTAAGTCATTCGAACCATAATCAACCCTTTAGGACCATCTTAGGTAAGTACTAGGATGTTTCTTGCAGTATACTAGGTTAACATAAGAATTTCAGTTTGACCCCTTTAATTTAATTAATTAAATGGATAATTTAATTAATTAAGTAACCTAGGATAATTACTAAATTACCCTTATGTCGTTATAACCATAACTAATCCTTTGGACCATCTTAGTTTAAATACTAGGTTGTCTTTTTCTTGTCTCAACCGAAATCTTGAAACTTCTTTGTGATTTCGGTTTTGACCCTTTAAATTAATTGATTAAGCTTCTAAATTAATTAATTAAGTATCCTAGGGTACTTACTGAAGTATCCCTAAGTTGTTCGATACTCATCATTCAAGAACAATACATGTTAAGAACAGCGAGCACCACATACAAACAACATGATTTCTAACCTATTCAACATTGAAATTGTAACAAGGATACTAGGGAAAGGAGTTCGACAAGAACGACGAGAAACAACCTTAGTTTTCAAGATCTTTAAATCGTTCGAAAGAAAGTTCTCTTGGAGAAACAAGTCCAGTAGAGAAACTCATACCTTAAGTAGAACTTAAACTATGAATACCACCTTAAAAGAACCTTGAAGAAACCTTGAAAATCGTCTATGAAATTTTCTATTTTTTTTCTTGCATTTTGTTCATTGTTTTTCTCACGCTTGTTTTCACGAGAACAAGCAACGTAAAAAATTCTTGAAGAATCTTCTAGTTTTTCAATGTATGTCCATTACTCAGTATGCACATCTTTGGGATGATCAAATTATTCATGCCAATAAATCAAATTAGTAGTACTCATAAACTCCAAGTTAACTTTGCCATGTGCCTTTTGCTTTAGTAAATTTCTGATTTACTATTATATGAGTATATTTTAATTTTATTACTCCAAGAGTAATTTTCAGATTTATTTCTTCTCAATTACTTTACCCTTTAGGTGAGTTGTGATCCCATATTGAATGAACTAATCTGAAGAAAATTGTGCATATAAACATATTATTTGTGACAACATTTTTGCAAACATCAAGTTGCGAAATAATAATAGGCACACATGAGACCATATATATAGAATAAAAATTTATTAGGACCATTAAATATCTAAAAATATCCACTAGGTGGATGATTAGGTCCACAAATATCTGTATACGTTTTTTGAATGCAGTGAATTCAATCTCAACTTTCGCTTATGATGGTCTCACAATTAGCTTGTCTTGCTAACAAGTAGTACAAGAAAATTCACCATTTAAAAGAATTTTTAGTTTCTTCCATAGATGTCCATTTTAATTTTCTATAATTCGTCTAAACATTATGGAATAACGATGTCCTAAACAATCATGTCAAACTTAGAAAGTATTAGAATTAGTAAACTTCTTATTTACCATAGAATGTGTCTCAATTGCACTAATTACTATCCAATCAAAGTCAAAAGATAAAGTATGGAATTTTTCTTTAACATATGTCTGCCAAGAAACAATCTTGGTTATAACACATCTACAATCAAAGATTGCGATCTTTTCCGCACTTAGCATGATGGCTTACACCTCATTCACTTTAGAAAATGGATTTGTAGTTTTACCATTTGTCAAAAGCTCTCATTCTTCATAAATAAAACACAATCATCTAAGTTCATCAAATTTTGGTAACTTAGTACTTCATTCCATATTCATGTGCATCATTTAATCAATTGTCTTCTTTTAGACATTTATGCACTGCTACATTCACTTCGGGGAATGAATCTGCTTCAACGAGATAAATTTTGTGATTAATTTTTATCAAAAACTCATTATTTGCCCTGGTCATCATTACATAATCAATATGGTGCATTGAGACTCAAACCCAACGTCTTATGTCATAAATCAATGAGGGACTTAAACTCAACATCTTTCATCACAGAGCATCAAGACTCATGATGTCTTACCCTCTTGGTGCGATTGGACATGAATCCATCTTCTTATGCTTTTGGTGTGATAGAAGTTAAACCCACCGTCTTACCCACAATAAGGCTCAACCTCAAGCCTTCAAAATAATAGTAACTTTCTCACTTTTGATGATCATTAATATGATCGTACATTATAAATACACACAAAATTGAGATTATTGATTTATTATAATCAACATTAGTAGTTAATAGACTTAGCTTTATAGATCACATACCTCATATAAAGGTTGAAAGCATATCTTTCACTAAATTGTGCTTATTTAATTATTAAAATAAATTAAGGAATTCTCTTCCCAATCGGTTAAAATTAAAAGTAAGAAAGTCGGCAAGTCTCTTTAAATACTTACTTTAGATGGTACCTCCAGATCTACCACATAAATAATTATAACATAAAGATAAATCATACCTTGAAGATATAAGAACCTTATTGCATAACTTATGCAAGATCTATTTTGCACTTTTCCCGTCTTCTTCAATATCATTCTTTAAGAATAGAACAATCGTGCTGATAACGTGTTATGAAATAATATAAATTATGATGAAGAATAAAGTAGGGAGACGAGAAAAGACTTCTTATTCATCTTGAAGTATATTTAGGACTCAGATCTTTCACCAATCTAATTTACATTGAAGGAAAACCATTTATTTATAGGGAAATTAGTCACCAAGTAGGATTCCTAACCATATCCTAAAAGGACTCCACATAATTAGACATTTACTATGATAAAAATATGTTTATAACACACACACACACGCATGCATACACGCACGCACGCGCGCAGACACACATACACACACACACACACACACACACACACACACACACACACATATATATATATATATATATATATGAGGCCTTCGTGCTAGGACGAGCCCAATAATAGTGTCACTTAAAATAGTGCGAATTAGGTCAAATTTGCTATTTAGTTGCGTAATTCTCATCATATATATATTTTAGTCGAATAAACATTTCTACTTTCTAGCATGTAAAAGAATAACCTCTTTTGATTTACGAGTATTCAAGCAAAATATTATGGTCAGGTGACGTAGCTAGCATGTTAGACTGCACATGTACGTTCTCTACAGTAGATGTAGAGACACGATATAGATCGGTAATTTGATATTAGTAGCAAAAGTGAGAAAATTTGTTGAGCCGGTCGACTATCCAGCCATACGTTCCAGAAGTCTTATCGCAGTCAATGCTACTTGATACATCTTCCAAAAATAAATATGGCTTTTTTGAAAAATTGAGCATATCATATAGTATTTCAATAGAAAATTGCATACATATTTGTTATTAAAAATTGGTAAAATCAATAAAATATATTCAGTTTGCTCATTTTTAAATCTATCAATTATTAAAAGTTGAAAATCAGCGATAAGGCATCTTTGTAATTCCGTCTGTTTTAATACTCTCATTTATGTATGTCTATAAGATTGACTGCATAACAATATCCAGACTATCATGTCTATAAGATCTTATAAGAATGTCCCAAACAAAGTGCAAGAATTTTCTTATGTAATTTTCTTTGCAACAACAACGTATTCTTATAAACAAAAGTGCAAATACAAGAGAATGCACACAAAGAGATGTACTTGGAAACTTGTGCCAATTTGGACATAAAACCATGTAATTTTGAACGTTGATCATCACTCAATAATAGGGATTATGTTCACATTGCTTCAAGCATCGGCTTGGAAGAAGTAAGAATTTACGTTGGAATGGAAAGTGAATTGATCTGATTAATATTGGATTGAAATTGTCATGAGTGTTTATAAAACTAAAAAAAATAACTTATTTGATGTCCATACCAGTGGCTTTCCAGTAAATCTTAGTAGAATATATAGTTTCTAGCATCACACTACACTTTGCTTCCACGGTTAGCAAATTTGTTGTTATGAACAACGAAATCGAGGGGGAAAAGAGCAAAAGATCTGAAGAGGAAGCTTGCCAAATACAAATACCTAGACTATAGTTTTAAAGTCATATTGTCCATATAAACTGTAAGCACACTGTATATAAGTAGAATCTCTCATTGGTCTAAATATGCCATTTGCTTTCTTTCTTTGTTTTTCTAACCTCGTGATTTCACATATTCATTTTACATTGATCACCCTTTCTAACCCGGCCTAAATTCATAGTGCAGATATCCATGTTAATACTATGTATATATTGTATAGATTTGTCTGAAACACAATGGTCAATGTTTCTTAGCTGTTATAAGCATGACTTAGTTGAAAGAAATAGACGAAGCAACTAGAAATGAAAAGGCCAAATTTGTACATACCTAAGACTCCCATTCCTTTTGATTAACCTCATGTAAAATAAACTTAAAACGAAACCATTTTAATAATTAACACACCAATAGAAATAACCTTAAAGGCAAATTATTTTTTTTATGAGGAGGTTTCATCAATCAATAAATATCACACAAATTAGTTGCTAATCCCATCACCTTCTTTGATTTTACAGTGTAAAACTTTAACAAAATTCAAAATTTGAAAAGATTCACTAAATGTGAAGTCGATATAATTTGTGGAAGAATTTGTACAAAGTGTTAAGCCCTAATGTAACGACCTGTTTAGTCGTTTTGAGCAGCAAATTTTATTTCTGGAAAAACTGGCTGAATCGACGGATCCCACGACGGACCGTCATGGGCACGACGGACCGTCGAGGGGGTCTCGTTCCAAAACCCTTAGAATTCTGAAATTTGGGTACTGAGATTGACTCTCTGAACTTCGCGACGAAATGGCAGGACGGACCGTCGCAGGCACGACGGGCCGTCACAGACCCTTCAATGAAATTTAGTCTCTGAGCTTTGTGACGGACCTGCAGGACGGACCATCACAGTCATGACGGACCGTCACAGCCTCCGTCAGCTCACTCGGTTCGGAATTCTGCTAAAGTTTTAAAGGGGCGTTTTGGACTATTCATGCTATAACTATAAATTTAGTGGGTTAATGTTAATAATTTAACTACTTGGGGGTTAAAAGAGCTAACCTTGACATAAATAATGGGTTAATTCATCATCTTTTATACTTAATTATATGCTAATTAGGGTAAAAGAAAGAGGGTTT
>NC_028640.1:20779120-20780121 GCF_001406875.1 Solanum pennellii
AAATCTATTCAAGAAAAGCTTTTAGCGGCTCAAAGTAGGCAAAAGGAATATGCAGATCGAAAGGTAAGTGACTTGGAGTTCATGGAGGGTGAGCAACTTTTGCTGAAGGTTTCACCCATGAAAGGGGTGATGCGGTTTGGTAAAAGAGGTAAGCTAAGCCCAAGGTATATCGGACCATTTGAAGTACTTAAGCGAGTAGGGGAGGTGGCTTATGAATTAGCCTTGCCTCCAGGGCTGTCAGGAGTGCATCCGGTATTTCATGTGTCTATGTTGAAAAGATACCGTCGGGATGGAAACTACATCATTCGTTGGGATTCAGTTCTGCTTGATGAGAATTTGACTTATGAGAAGGATCCTGTTGCCATTCAAGGTAGAGAAATTCGCAAGTTGAGATCAAGGGAGATTGCATCCATCAAAGTTCAATGGAAGAATCGACCAGTTGAAGAGTCCACTTGGGAGAAGGAGGCTGATATGCAAGAAAGATACCCACACCTGTTTACAGATTCAGGTACTCCCTTTCGCCCTTGTTTTACTTCTTGTGATCGTTCGAGGACGAACGATGGGTAAATTAGTATCTATTCTAACGACCTGTTTAGTCGTTTTGAGCAACAGATTTTATTTCTGGAAAAACTGGCTGAATCGACGGATCCCACGACGGACCGTCATGGGCACGACGGACCGTCGAGGGGGTCTCGTTCCAAAACCCTTAGAATTCTGAAATTTGGGTACTGAGATCGACTCTCTGAACTTCGCGACGAAATGGCAGGACGGACCGTCGCAGGCACGACGGGCCGTCACAGACCCTTCACTGAAATTTAGTCTCTAAGCTTTGTGACGGACCTGCAGGACGGACCGTCACAGTCGTGACGGACCGTCACAGCCTCCGTCAGCTCACTCGGGTCGGAATTCTGCTAAAGTTTTAAAGGAGCTTTTTGGACTATTCCTGCTATAACTATAAATTTAGTGGGTTAATGTTAATAATTTAACTACTTGGGTGTTAA
>NC_028640.1:20781857-20822520 GCF_001406875.1 Solanum pennellii
TTTTTATAAGTTATTTAATCGATTTTCATTAATGAGTTTAAAGTCTTCCGCATTATATTTTGGTTTTGATGGTTGAAATGTTGGGGATTAGATTGGTTGGTTCGCTCACATAGTAGGATAAGTGTGGGTGCCAGTCGCGGCCCGTTTTGGGTCGTGACACCTAATTCTTACTTGGACAAGAGAAAACAAAGAGAAGAAGCAAAAGTTGAGAAGAAAAATACATGAAGACAGAAATCTATTAAAATTTTTCATATGTTCTAACGAATAGTCCTGACGAAGTCAAAGGTAAAAGGATTTTCAAATAGTAAAGCTCACATTGCATATACGTGCTTAGAAAGAACTCAAAATTCTCATATCTAATTCACACACAAAACGATATTGTAGACAGTGAAATTTTATTGATAAATTCATATTAAATTTGGACTAAATATTAAATCACCATATGTTGACGAAGTTAAATTACTGGTTGATAAAGTCAGATTATTATTTAAGTCAAATCATATGACTTAAATCAAGTCCAAATCACTTGGCGCCAGTCCATTAAGTTGACAAGATGATCCCAACTCATGTTCTTCAGGCCTAGCGGTCAAAATTGCTCGGACGAAAATACCCCTAAAGCCCTAACTCAAGTCTGTAGACAGAGGTCTTCTTCTGAACAAAAAGACACACAAATACATACATACAGAAATACATAGTTGCTCTTCAATGGTGATCTGCATGTCTTTCGCATACAAAGAAGTCTTCGCTCCAAGTGTTGACCCGCAAGTATTCTGTCAAATCAAGAACATCCTTGAAGAGAAAAATTAGTGGATTACATCTTTTATTAAATATTTCATAAAGATTGTAACCTTTGTATTAATTCAAATACAAATATCATTGTTTGCTTGCTATTTTTCCTTTCCTGTTTGGTGTTTTTAAGGGGTGAAGCTTTAGACCCATACAAATATGCACGCCCAGTGGGACAATTTTTGCCTCTCATATTTTCTCTTCCAAAATACAAGTTCAAGAACATTGAGATGGATTCTGAGAAGATCAACTCGAAATCTGCATCTGCGTCCAAATCTGGATCTACATTTGTATCTGCATTTGCATCCAAATCTGCGTCTGCATCAAAATCTAGATCTGCATCTGCATCGAAATCTGCATCGGTATCAAAATCTACATCTGCGTCTGGATTCACATTTGCTTCCGCAAAAACTGATGGATCCAAATTGTACATCGATGTGGAAAACATCCTTGATGTTACTGCGGGGAACATGAGACCTATCACAAGGAACCAAGCCCTCTGCTTTAGTCGAAGATGATGTCTTGAGCACTGGATCTACCCCACATATCATGTTTGCATCGAATGTTTGGTAAAATCAACACCATTCTCCATCACCTACTATGGTAATGCACGCGATGGTGACTAGCACTTCATCCGTAGAAGCACAACTTGCGAGCTTGACAAGAGCAATTGAAGGCTTGACAAAGTACATTCAAGATCAAGATGCTCGAATTGTTAAGATAACTGATAGGGGGGAAGGCATGATGGATAATGAATCAAGTCATGCACCTGAAAAATGTCCGCAAGTACAAGAGACTGTCGATCGCCCTTCAAAGCAAGTGGATCATGCTAAAGAGATCCAAGTTTCCTCTGACGGAACATTCCTGATCAACCAAATGAAGGAGTTCATTATGGGAACCATTAAAGACAAGTAAGACGTTGCTACGAAATCCTCCTTGACATATGCAAGTCCATACACTGCAATGATTGATAGCTTGAAAATGCCTGCCGGTTATCCACCTCCAAAATTTCAGCAGTTCGATGGTAAGGGAAGTCCAAAGCAAAATGTGACACACTTCATTGAAACGTGAAACAATGGTGGGACATACGGCGACTACCTCGTCAAATAATTTGTTCGCTCCCTTAAGGGCAATGCTTTTGATTGGTAAACAGACCTTGAGTCTGGTTCCATTGATAGTTGGGAACAAATGGAGCGAAAATTTCTCAACCACTTCTATAGAACAAGACGTACTGTAAGCATGATAGAACTTACAAACACATGTTAGCAAAATGAAGAGATGGTCTTTGACTCCATCGACCAATGGAGGCATGCAAGTCTAAACTATAAAGATAGACTTAGTGAATCTTCATGCATAGAGCTCTACTTTCAAGGTATGTATTGGGGTATCCGCTATATTTTGCAAGGCATAAAGCCTAAAACTTTTGAAGAATTGGACACTGGCGCTTATGATATGGAGTTGAGCATGTCGTCGGTTGGAACTGAAGCGCCACCTATCCACGAACTCCGCAAAGTCAAAGTAAGGCAAGAATTTAAGAAAGTGGGAAAATATTTGCCTAAGAATGAAAACAGGGAATCCATGAACGTCAATACCTCTCATGTGAAATTCACCACAAGGCCTGGGCAATACAAAGAGCGCAAAAGCGAATTCTTTTGAAGGAAGGACGAATCAAAAGCTCACCTTGAAAAAAATGCAGCGGAAGGACTATCCATTTCTTGATTCAAATGTTTCTGCAATCTTTGATGAACTCCTTGAGATGAAACTTTTTGAGTTACCAGAGATGAAACAACGAGATGAAGCAGGGAGGAGTGATGATCCAAAATACTGCAAATATCACCGGTTGGTTGGCCACCCTATCGAGAAATGCTTCGTCTTTAAGGACAAAATCATGGACTTAGTTTGCGAAGGAAAGATTCTACTTGAAAATGATAAATTGAGTTCAAAAAAAGTCAGTATCGCATCTGACTTACCAAATATGGTCATGACCTGCAATTTTGTCGAAGGAAATAATGAGCAAGACATCCCAAACATCAATCAGACAAGAATGATTAAGTTAAGAGACTTTGAGCCCATTGATGTCAATAATTTGTTATCTCTTCCTATACTAAGTGATGTGTCTTCTATAGGAGAGGGATGACAAGAGAAGATGAAGACCCAGTCGATGATCTTGATGATCGGGGCTGGACTCTTGTGACTCGTCGTAGACACCAAAAATGAGTTCAAACAAAGAGTCAACAAAGCGACACGTCAGGGAAAAGATGGTAAGGAGACCCAAAACCAAAACTTTGAGTCTGCATTCAAAGAAGAAGGAAATAAATGTGCACCACTACCAAGAGCCTCCTCGTCCAATTACTTTTGGAGAATATTTGCCAAATTGGTTATACACCAAGTTCACATGCGATGGCACAAAAGCTCTATGTTGTAATGTCGATGAAAAGAAAGCAAAAGATGCAACTCCATCATATCAATCATCAAAAGATGCTCCAAAGTCATCTCCTAAAGTTGAAAATACATTGTGTCCATCGCCAAAAGATGTTCCATATCTATCTCCTGGAGTCGAAAGTGCATATATGGCCGAAATCACATTCTCTGACGATGATCTTCTATTTGGCGACACATTTCATAATCGCCCTTTATTCATGGTCGGTTTTGCACGTGAGAAATGGGTAAACAGAATCCTAGTCGATGGAGGATCTTTAATAAACATCCTTTTGATTCGCACAATGAAATAACTTGGGATATCAACGACAGATCTTTGTGATAGTTGCTTGATGATCCAAAAATTCAATCAAGGAAGACAAAGGTCTATAGGTACCCTCAAAATAGACCTCACCATCGGAGAGTTACAATCGACCGTGTGGTTACATATAATTGATTCAAAGACTTCATATAACATTTTGCTTCGTAGGTCGTGGGTATATGAGAACAAAGTAATCCTATCTACCTACCACAAAAGTTTGAAGTATTATGAGAATGGAGTTGCAAAAAGGATTATTGCAGATGATAAGCCATTCACTGAAGCTGAAGCTCACTTTGCTGATGCAATGTTTTACTTGAAGAAATGTTCCATAAAAGTTGATGACATTGCATCCGTAGATGTCGGACTCCTTAAAGATAGCTAAGGTAGCGGTCGACAAGGCAAAAGTCGCAAACAAGGAAGATCCAAAGCTTAGCAATGCAAACAAGATGTCTAACATGATTGCTGCTTTTTCAACAAAAAAGGTCACATCCATTCTTCGTTATGAGGAAATGTCTTTTATGGAGGGTTCATCCGGCTACAACCAGATTCGCATGTCACCAAAGGATGAAGAGTTGATCGCATTCCGCACTTCTAAAGGCATTTATTTCTACAAGGTAATGCCATTTTGTTTGAAGATTGCAGGAGCAACATACCAAAGAGCTATGCAGAACATCTTTGATAACATTCTTCACAAAAATGTTGAGTGTTTGTTGATGATTTAGTAGTGAAATCAAGGAAAAGTGTAATCACTTGCAAGACTTAAGGATGTTGTTTTATCTACTACGAAGGTATCAACTTAGAATGAATCATTTGAAATGTGCATTTGGAGTTACATCTTGAAAATTCATTGGCTTCATTGTACAACATCGAGGAATTGAAATTGATCAAGAAAAAATAGATGCAATTCTTAAGATGGTCGAGCCAAGAAACATCCATGAATTGAAGAGTCTGCAAGGGAAGCTAGCATATCTTAGGAGATTCATCTTGTATCTAGAAGGAAAGCGTCAATTATTCAGTCGTCTTATGAAAAAGGCCACTCCTTTTGAATGGGAACAAACTTGTAGTAATGCCTTTCAGAGCATCAAGTTTTACTTGACCAAACCACCAGTTTTAGCAGCTCCTGTTCCTGGAAATCCATTCATACTTTGCATATCAGCTCAAGAAAGATCAGGGGGACCTAGCGCAAGAGAATGGCGGAGGGAAAGAAAATTCCCTTTACTACTTAGTAGGATGATGACACCAAATGAGTTGAAGTACTCGCCAATCTAAAATCTATGTTTGGCCTTGGTCTTCTTAATTAAGAAAATGCAACATTAGTTTCAAGCTCATATCGTCCGTCTTATTTCTAAAGCAAATCCCATCAAATTTGTGATGTTGAAACCCGTCCTAAATGATCGACTAGCAAGATGGTATCTCTAGTTTCAACAATTTGAAATTGTGTATGTTTATCAAAAGGCTGTGAAAGGGCAAGCATTGGCAGACTTCTTAGCCTCACATTGTGAAGGATCCAGCGCTGGAGTGATACTCGTCCCTTCTAAAGAGGATATCTTGCCATATTCCTTCACCCTAACTCAATGTTGCTCCAATAATGTTGCAGAATATCAAGCCTTAATACTTGGGCTTGAATTGGCGGTCGATATGAAGCAATTGCAATTACATGTTTTTGGAGACTCTGAATTAGTGATCAATCAATTGTTGGGTAGCTAGGAAGTCAAAAATCCATAATTGCGCCTCTATCATGACTATGCACATAAGTTGATTAGATGGCTTGGAGATGTAACTCTTCAACATTTTCCAAGAAAGGAGAAATAAGAAAGCTGATGCATTAGCTGCTTTGCCTTCAACATTGACTCTGCCCGACCAAGTTCAAATCACTATCTACCGAAAATGGATAGTACAACCAGACGCGAATGAAGAAAGAAATCTTGAACATCTTATAGATGTCTCACAAGTTGAGATAGTAGACTGGAGACGTGCCTTGATTGATTACTTGGGCTACAATATACTTCCAGAAGATCCAAAGAGAGACTGAAATCCGTCATCGTGCTCCTCGGTTTCTTTACTACAAAAATACTCTATATCGACGATCATTCCAGGGGGTTCTCTTGCGTTGTTTGGGAGAAGAAGAAGCAAATCAAGCTATGTATAAAACACATTCTGGAGTTTATGGATCGCATCAATCTGCGCCAAAGTTGCATTTTCACATAAAAAGAATGGGTTATTATTGGCCAACAATGGTAAAAGATAGCTTGGATTATGCTCGAAGATGTCAAGCCATGCCAATTTCATGCAAACTTTATGCACCAATTTCCTGATGTATTACATCCGACTGTTGCATCTTGACCATTTGATGCTAGGGGACTAGACGTAGTTGGACCACTATCGAAATCTTCTGGCAGCCACTTATACATCCTTGTTGCGACATATTATTTCTCTAAATGGGCTGAGGTGGTAGCCCTTAAGGAAGTAAAGAAGGAAAATGTTGCAAACTTCATGAAGGTGAATATCATATATAGTTTTGGCATTCCTAGTTATATACTAACAGATAATAGAAAGTCATTTTCCAATAAATTGATGGATAAGATCTGCGATCTTTTTAGCTTCAAACAATGTAATTCTTCAATGTATTATGCTGCTGCAAATGGTCTAGCTGAAGCATTTAACAAGACCCTGTGCAACTTGTTAAAGAAGGTCGTCTCCAAATATAAAGGAGATTGGCATGATAGAATGGAATAAGCTCTTTGGGCATATCAGACGACTCAGTGCACGCCGACTCAAGCAACTCCTTATTCTCTTGTTTTTGGAACTGAAGCAATCTTTCCACTTGAATGACAAATACGTCATTGAGGATTGCTATCTAAGAGGGACTTACTGAAGAAGATAATTCTCTCCTTGAAGAGTTGGAAGCTCTTAATAAGAAAATGTTGGAAGCTCAACAAAGTCTAATGCTATTAAGCTCGTCTCTCTCGTGCTTTCAATAAAAAGGTTCGCCTAAGGTCCTTCCAAGTTGGTGATCAAGGTCTTGCAGTTAGAAGACCAATTATCATATCTCATAAATCTAAAAGCAAGTTCACCTCAAAATGGGATGGATCATATTTCATCCAAGAAGTCTATTCAAGCGGAGCTTACAAATTTCTGGATGCAGACGACTTGCGAATTGGTCCCATCAATGGAAAATTCTTGAAGAAGTACTACCTTTGAAGCGGCGTCATACTCCTGGCCCACAAGAGTATAAACTATGTACGACTCCCCAAAAAAATGTCCGCTAGGTTGAAAATCTCGAAAGAGGTGGCCTAGGAAAAAGTTAGGACAAAAAAAATTAAATCTCACTTTGTGAACTACGTTATTACTTGATCCCCTTCACTGAGCTACATAGGCATCTTAGAGTATTTTTACTCTACGTTCAGTCATAAGAAGAAGAAAAAATATAACGTTGCAATGTGAACATTATGTTGATTCTTTCAAATAAAGAGTTGAGCACCCAAATTTTGAGCTGACTTTGAAGACAAATCTGCATTAATCCGTAAATCCTATGGATGTGATTTTGTACAGATTGAAGATCTTGAAGTTATCTTTCTAACAAAAAAGGAAGTTCATTATTCCCGCGCTCCTACTCCGCGTTATGAATTTTCTTCCACATGTGCGCAAAACTTAAGAAATCTGAAGATTCAAGCACACTGATTTTGACCCAACTTCGAACATAGATTGACGTCGCCATGTGAACATTATGTTTATTTTTTCAAATGAAGAGTTGAGCACCCAAAAAATTTTGAACTGACTTTGAAGACAAATTTGCATTTATCTGTAAATCCTATGGATGTGATTTTTGTACAGATTGAAGATCTTGAAGTTATCTTTCTAACAAAAAAATAAGCTCATTATTCCGGCGCTCCTACTCTGCGTTACGAATTTTCTTCCACATGTGCGCAAAGCTGAAGAAATTTGAATATTCAAGCACGCAGATTTTGACCCAACTTCGAACACAGATCTGTGATACACCGTAAATCCCATGGACGTGAGCTTTACGTAGATTGAAAATCTCTAAGTTATATTTCCAACCAAAAAAGAATCTCATTATTCTGATGTTCCTACTCCACGTTATGAATTTTCTTCCACATGTGCACAAAGCTGAAGAAAGCTGAAAAAAGTAACGTTTTGTTGCAATACTCAAATGAACGCTAGCTTATGGAGTATTTTTCCAATAAATCGTGGAAAGAAACAATCAAAATTCAAAGTTCAAGATGAGGAGTTTCTTATTGAAATATAAGTTACTATTTTATTGCTTCAAAAAAAAAACCACTATACCATAATGAGTGATCAGAAAATTCTAAGCAAATAAAAAAAATCCAACTACGAAAAAAGTTTGAGGCTTATGATTTCGTGGCGGCTTTTATCGATCGCCTCTTCTAGCTTGGCGAATCTCTCAATTTCATCGTGAGAGATCACATTATTTGCCTCCACATCTGCTAGAGTTGCTTGAAGTTTCTCAATGGATCCATCTAACTTTTCATGTGTAAGCTTTGCACCATCGAGACGACGTTGCGCATCAGAGAGGGCATTTTCATGTGATTCTTTAGTCATTTTTGATGATATTAAAGTATCATACTCCGCGTACGACTTGAAGAAATTCTCTACATGATCCTCCAAAGAAGATGCACCAAGAGTGGTTCGTCATCATAGCAGAAACTACAAAAGAGGTGTCAAGTGTGGTTCGTCGTTGAAGTTGCAACTAAAAAAATACTTCATGTGTGGTTCTTTATCAAAGCCACAAATCTAAAAGAATATGTGCGACGCCTCAATTGTAGAAGAACATATACTAAGTGTGGTTCATCCCTAAAGTCACAATGCAAAAGAAAAGACATGCACTAAGTGGTTCATCATCAAAGTTGAAGCTACAAAAAAAAAGATATCATGTGTGGTTCGTCGAAAAATCCGCTATTTGCTAAAGCCTCAATTGTAAAAGAAGAGGCACAAAGTGCTACAAAAGAAGATGCATAAAGTGATTCCTCACCAATTATGGACTACATTTTATTTTTTTTGGATGTGATATGGAGACTTTTTGCAGTTCATCGTAAACCTAAAAAAAAAGTGATGCATCTCATGGTGCCAATTGCATGAAGCTTAAAATCGGCATGGTGAAAATTACGACATCTGCTCTTGCGCTCGTCATGATGAATGTTGTGTCTTAAAGTTCCAATTGCACGAAGCATTGAATCGGCGTAGTGAAAATTATTACATATGTTCTCGCACTCGTCATGATGAATGATGTGTCTCACGGTGTCAATTGCACGAAGCTTCAAATCGGCATGGTAAAAATTATGGCATATGCTCACAGGCTCGTCATGATGAATGATGTGTCTCACGGTGCCAACTGCATGAAGCTTCAAATCGACATGATAAAAATTATGGTATATACTCTCGCACTTGTCATGATGAATATGGTCCTATTGGCTTAAGATTTTTATGTTGTCTCTCCATGTAGATGATAAAAAAATTCCCAATCAATACAGAAATCAATATGCGGCTCTTCGGTAAAGATGTAGAGAAGTAAATTCATGAAAACTTAAAGAGTCTATTTTCTATATAATGAAGTCTCTCTCCATGCGAGCTCTCCTATACCAAGATATAAACGTTTTGGTGAGACTCCACAAATCTGCAAAACAATAACGACAAGATTGAAGACCAACGTCGAAAATGAATTCTCATCGATTCATGAAGAGTTTTACATTGATTTTTGGATATGTTGTAGACTTTGATGTCTAGATTATATAGAAACAAGTCGCTCGTCATTCAGAATCTCCTACATTAAGATAGAGACGTTTTGGTGGAACTGCATAGAGCTATAAAAAAAAAAGACAGATCTGATAGAAAACTTCAAAAATCAATTACCCCCAATTCTTAAGGGTTTTGGTTTTGAATTTAGGATATATCGTAGATATATGAGCCTAGTTGCTGGAACATCAAACGGATCATGATTTAAATATTTCTACAACAACTTATGAACTTTCTACGCAGTCGTGCTGTGTTGAAAAAAAGTGACAAAAATTGAGTTTTGCATGCCTCAAATTTACAACCAGTCCTTGTAAGAGCATGTTTATTTATCGAATCAAAGTACATAAATTGTGTTCCTATAAATAATGAAATATTATGAAGATGGAAAGTTTATTTCCTACAAATTATGTTAAATTTCATAAGAATTAAATTATGGAAATTTTCCATGGGAGTCAAATTATGGAGATTCCATAGAAACTAAATTATGGTAAGTTTTCATAAGAATTAAATTATGGAAATTTTCCATGGGAATCAAATTATGAAAATTTCATAGAAACCAAATTAGTATAAAGTTTTCTAGGAAGATAAAGAAAAAAAAATATGTCAGAATGAGAATAGACTCACGTCATGAGAATTTGAATTCCTTGCATTCTATTCAAATCAAGTTCTCTATCACCAAGTCAAGCTAGTGGACGCAATCCTTGCTCATTCAATTGGTCATCATTTCGTAGTTAATGACCCAAATGAAATTACCACACTATGAAGAAATCTCATGTGATAAGTCTTCATGAGCTTGAAACACTTCAAGTCGAAAATGAGTTGATAAACAACTGAAAGCAAATGATCTCTTACAAATTAGAGAATATTGTCATGAAGACTCTGGTAAATGTTGACCTCAACATATCAGCATGGTCATTTCGCATGAAGCTTCAAATGTCTCGTGAAAGATCAACTACGACAAAATAAAACAAACATTTGCTTCACAAATACTTCAAGGCTTGTCTTTACAAGTTCGACAAATCGAGAACCCCAACAAGCCTCGAAGCAGGGGGGCATTTGTAGACAGTAAAATTTTATTGATAAATTCATATTAAATTTAGATTAAATCTTAAATAACCATACATTGACCAAGTCAAATTACTAACTGATAAAGTTGGATTAATATTTAAGTCAAAATTATATGACTTAAATCAAGTTCAAATCACTTGGGTCAGTCCATTAAGTTGACAGGATGAGCCCAACTCATGTTCTTCAGGCCCAGGGGTCGAAATTGCTCAGACCAAAATACCCCTAATGCGCTAACTCATGTCTATATAAAGAGGTCTTCTTCTGACCAAAAAAGACACACAAATACATACATACAAAAATACATAATTGCACTTCAGTGGGTGATCTGCAAGTCTTCCTTATACAAAGAAGTCTTAGCTCCAAGTGTTGAGCCGCAAGTATTCCGTCAAATGAAGAACATTCATGAAGAGAAAAATCAGAGGATTACATCAAGAACATTCATGAAGAGAAAAATCAGAGAATTATATCTTTTATTAAAAATTTCATAAATATTGTAACCGTCGCATTAATTCAAATGCAAATACCATTGTTTGCTTGCTATTTTTTCTTTCCTGTTTGCTGTTTTTCAGAGACGAAACTTTAGACGCTTACAGATATATCATGCATAATAAGCAAAGTTGAAATATAGTATCATAGACATCCTAAGGAATCAAATATATGTTGCTCAAAAATCCCGAAGGCCCAAATTCAATTGGAAAACACAACAATGTGCAGCCTAGATAAAAAAAGTTAAATGATTACAACAAAACTTTGTGTAGAAACTAATATAAAAAGTTGTAATCAAAATTCTACACGAGAATCTCGAGCAAAGCTCTAATTCGCACACTCGGAAGTCAAAAGCCATAGATGAACTTGCCAATCTCTATATACATAAACCCACCACTCCATTTGATTAACAACAGATACACAATAGAAGGCAAAATAATTTTCTCCTCATGAGGTTTTACCAATTCCTAAATACCACACAAATAGATTGCTAATCTCGTTACCTTCCTCAATTCTCCTCTTTGAAACTTCACCATATTAAATATTTGATAAAATTTAATTTAAATTTAAAGTTGATATACTTTGCGTAGCCCTAATTCGTCAACCAAAAGGCCAAAACTAAAAAAAACCTAATTTGTCAACCAAGAGGCCAATTTAAAGTTGATAATCACATAAAGTCATGGTTGAGCACGATGAAATAATAAAATTGAAGTACTTAGACCACATACCGAAGCAAAAAAGAGCACCAACATAAAACCTGATGAACTCATGTAGTATAGTGATTTACTTATAGCTATTGTGTAGCGGTGTAGTAGTTAGCATAAGTTGTTGTACAGTTAAACACATGTGGAGAGTTGGAGAAGACACATAATACCACTATATAAAAAGACAATCTTACCCCTCAGTAACTTACCCCTCAGTGGAAGCAGACATGACGACGAAGAGGAGCTTCCACTTAGAGTCTTCTATATATTAGTAATATATATCAAATAAAGATCCATTGGTTATAAAACTCCATTCATTTTACATTAAATAAATTTTTTTATATTTTAATCTTAGACATATTTACTAATACTTTTTTAAAAAAACTACTTAATATATATTTTTTATAATATAAAACAACAGTTATATATAAACAATTCTAAACGTCATCAATTTACTTAGACACTGACAAAATTTAGCACACAAAGAAGTCTATGTTTTATATTTTTTAAATGTTTAATTCATAAATTTGTAAATTCTGATTTTCTTTAAAAAAGTAATTTAATCTAGAAAATTTTTAATATTTCAAAAAATACAATTTATAAAATTCAATAAAAATAAAAGTTCAATTGGTTATGCAACTCCACTTTAATACGCCTTCTTAAAATGATTTGCTCCTTTAAGATTGGAGAAGTAAAAATAGGTGAATTCCTAGAATGTACACACCAACATGATTAAAACGACGTCTTCCTCAAAATTGGAGAAGAAAAAATATTTTCAGCCTTCGTATTTGATAAATATACACACAAATATATTTTTTAAGACTATAGTATAAATACATGATTGTTTTATTTAAAATTTATAACAAATACATTTTTATAGATAAAACAATTGGAGCAATTTTACAACTCCTCATCAAAGTCCACTTTTCAAGGAAACTTAAACTGCATCGTAAAGTAAATTGCTTCTTCAAATGTCTTGTGTTATAATATAGAACTTTCTTCAGTAAAAAATTGCATATGTTTTGTGAAATTTAAAAAAAGACATGGTTACAATTTAACACAACTTCAGAAATAAACTTGAAGTTCATGTTGTTCGTTCGTGGAAAATACCATTGTTGATAATCGAAATATTGATTAATCCAAATCACAATTAACTGCCGCCAAAGAAAGGTTTAAAAAAATTATCGTACTTTATCTATCAATATATCTTAACAATTAGCAATGTAGTTTTATATGCATTTTCTGTAAGAATTCTAATTTCTACATAATTGCATTCAATGTTTGTGTTGTTATATGGTCTGTCTACAAAATAAAACTATTGTCACTCTTTCTTTGTTTTTATTCTTGCTCTATAGTTTTTCACAATTTCAATTATACAAATGATTTTCTTTCTATAGCCTGTTTAATTTATTTCTTTTAATGAAAGGAGTGTTTTACATGAAAGAACAAGCATTCAAAGGTAATGATTGAGATTCATAAGTATTTTTTTTCTTATTAATAGGAGTTTTCATTAAACTTAATTTTTTATATTGTGATTGAGTGTTTTTAAGATGTTATTTTGGTTGGAGGTTTAGCTTAAAAAATTATATTATCAATTTTTATTATAATTCAATTTTTTTTGAATTTTTATTATATAACATATTAGAAACTGTAGTATGAATGTAGTTTCAATAAAACAATAATTTTAAAAATATTTATAATTATTTCAACATGAGATTCGAAATCAATAATAATTATAGAATTAATTTATTGTTAAAATATGTTGACACGTGATGTTTATGGACCAACATAGTGAATTTATAATATGCTATTTCAAAGTTATTTTATGTTAACACTTAAATATGATCAATCAATAATAATTTCTAGATGAAAATAGACAAACACATATTATTAACTTTTTTATTGTTATTTTATAGGATCTTACATACCACATATGCTTGCAAATATTAATGCTAAAAACTCTATTACCCAAATGCATAATTATCCGAAGACAAAAATAAGTCTTGGAGAATCACTATTTTGCTTATGCATCTTCATTAGATTAATTTGATATGCATGAAAAGTTTATTAAAAGAAAAAAATTTATATTTGTTTTATATAAATTTCTCAGAAAAAATAGCTTCATTTATAATTATATATAAATATATCGTAAATGATGTGAAAATTATAAGAAAAAATCTCCCAAAAATGTTGAAGTTTGAAAATATTACAAAATAATAATTATGAACAATTGAAAAAGAAAAAAGAAATCTACAAATAAAACACTAGGATGTAGGTCCCCAACCACATCACCCAATAAACTTATGAACACTAATAATTTTACAAATATTTTGTATTAAAAATAAAAGGTAAGTTTAAGTTTATTTTTCCTATATATCTTCAGATTTAAAAAGTTACTTAACAACTATTTTTTATGTATCTATAGAATGAAGGAGAGTACAGTAAAACCTCTATAAATTAATAAAGGTTAGACCATGAAATTTTATTATTTTACACATATATTATTTAATCGATAAATTAATATTTATTTATTTAAAAATAATTTGCGATTTGAGGAAGATTAATTTTAATTATCTCAATATCATTGCATCTTACTAATTTATGTATCATATTTATTGATTTCACATAAAAAAATATCATACATAAAGTACAACGAATATATCAAAATCATTGTATCTTATTAATTTCAAATGTTGTGATAATAAGAGCTTTCAAGATGTATTATCGAACATAATTTATCATAGATTAGAAGACTATGAAGTGGAACAAAATGATCCAACAAAGATCAATGTTTTGGATGCTATCAATGATGCGATTCGTGTTTGAACAATAAATGTTCAGACAATAGCAAATTATTTTTGATACTATAAAAATCTATCTGGAGATGCAATCTCTGAGAATCTGAATGAACCTGCTTGTGGAAACGTCATTCATGAAATTGAGGTCATGATTAATGATATCGGTTACCATAGCAAACTGTATGTCAATAACCTGTTGGATTATCCGAGTAAAAGTGATACTTGTTCAAAAGTCTAGAGTTCAAACAAAATTGTGGATATCATTGAAAAAAGCAATGTTGATGATGAAGTTGAAGATGATATTGTACGTTTGGACCCAAATACGCGTAAAAAAACACTTATCATATCTAGAACTCTTCACAATTTTATGGTGTAGTTCGAAAAGATAACACCAGAGCTCTTGGATGCAATAAGAAAAGTTAGAGATAAGCTTCAACTATATTTAAATTTTAAGAAAAAGTAGAACACAATATAATCATATTTCACTAAATTGTCTTAGATATATTTGTACTTTAAAGAATTATTAATTTATGATATTAATGGGACCATATATTTATATAGGGGTCTTCTGAAAATATATTATCTTATTATCTTATCGAAATTGGTGATTTTTTCCATTGGCCCAACTCGGGACCGGAGAAAAATATTATTTTTGAGAGATTATTAATTTATCGAGTACTATTAATTTATAGAGGTTTATGTTAGAACTTAAATATGATCAATCAATAATTATTTCTAGATGAAAATAGACAACAATTATTATTAACCTTTGTATTGTTATTTTACAGGATCTTACATACCGTTAGAGATGACAATTTCAGCTCATATTAATGAGATGAGTCTATTTTGACCATATTTAATGGCTTGGGATCACTCATATTTTAATTGATTAAATATGGGATTCAAACTAATTTTAGAGTCTCTACAAATATGGTCAAAATGGGTTTAATATGGGTATCCATATTTGACTCATAATAGAGAACTTATTTTCACTCAAAATTCATAAAGAACTTGAACTTTGATTTCAACCATATAACCAAATTCACTTATCTAGCAACATTGAAATCATACCTCGAGGCTTTTTATGAATTCATGTATCTTCGCTTATCATTGATCGTCTTTCCATCAAGCTTACCATATCATCCACTATAAATCAAACCCTACTAATTACTAAATTAAACACTACAGCAGACCTTATCATCCCACTAAAGTTTAACGCATGTACACTCTTTTCTAAAGTCTTTTCCAATACTTTTAACCAACAGGATTAACACGTGAAACTATTACCATTACTATAATCAGAGCCAAAATAGATGAAATCACGCGTCTCTGAATCCAATTCCCAAATCCTATGAAGATACCTCTTTACCCCTTACAATTAGAGAAAACATGTTTGTCATCCCGTAATTCTGATGTCTACACATCCCACAAATTTTATCTTATTTTAATTATGACTCTAACTTCTTTAAATTCTATTCAAGCGGTGCCCCAACATCTCCTAAAACTTGTCATACAATCACATTACTCACTAAATAGTAGAAAATCACAACCTTAAATACTCGCAAGTCTTTATTACCATACAAAATACATTTAACCGCCAAATCCTAATTATATAGTTTCATTCCAATCACAATCCCTCACGAATTTACCATCACGCTCAGTTATCCTTTGTCATCACCACGAAGTGAACCTTTTCCTCGACGTGAGTCCTTAAACACAGGTATACCAATCAAATTTAAGGGACTAACTCAATTTTATAAGCATTTTCTTACTAAAATATTCAATCTAGTTCACCCAAGTATACTCACTAGGACTTTCTTTTCCTATAAGTTTGTCATTCTAGTATCAATCTACTTTTTGAAGCTTAAGATAAAATCTCCAGTACTCCTTTAGAATCCTCAAGATACGCTTCACAACCTAATTGCATTAATACCGTACCAAATATCCTCCACTAAAATATTTCTTAAAAAAAATAATGCAATCCAAGTGCCTATAGTAATAAACTAGTTGGTTTCTCAAATGTTAAAGCAACAGAGAATCCCATTACCTAATTATGTCACACCACTAATTACTTCTTAATTATTTGATATTCACACTTGACAATAGATGTATTCGTTTGTACATAACACAAGTTCCGCACCGTTAAAGGTCATTAAATCTATTACTAGAACACACCATACTATCGAGAAGATCGTACACCAATAGCCAACATATTTCTATCCATTGAATAGATCAAAAATATTATTAAATTCATTCTTAGATCAGGTAGATGACAAAAATAACACACATCATAACTTTAACCAAGTAATCATCGATATTAGAGTAGTAGTCGTATTATGACCCTTTTTTATATACACTTAATCAATAAAATCGTAGTAAAATTTCTGTCCTTAATTGACTCAATAAAATTTCATTATTCACTAAGCAATCCATATATCTTATGAGAACTTCACTACATTTTCCAAAGTAATGATATTCATTATCTAGCCATTCTTTACAAACTTTTTGAATGTTGTCACCTTGGTAAAGTCATCTTGATTCACCCCTATACCTCATATCTATTAAGATCCGTAGAATGTAATTTTCCATGAAGAAGCCAAAAAAAAAGAGCTACCTAAGTCATAGGTAGTGTCATTACCAGAAAGACTCAACATGAGACTGCCATTACATTTTTGCATCTCCCCGAAATTAGTAAGTCAGAAACTTAATGTCCCATCACTCTACCATATCCATCTTAGAAAACAACTCTCGTGACCAACAATAAGGAAACCATAAGCATATTCATATTCAGTACCCATGAGGAATAGGGTTTCAACTTTAAGAACTTAATAAAACGATCATATTAGTGACTAGTAATTATATGTCTATAATGAATCGTGGAAACATATCTATTTTAAAGTATGCACACTCTCTTGCTGGTGTTGGTGTTTTCAATTCTACTACTCTAATACTAATCATATGCAAAATAGAGTGACGAATGTCAGATACAAGTTTGTATCACCTAGATAAGAATTGGACTTAAGTAGTAGCACGAAAGAATGAAGGAATGAAGTTTTATTAAAGTCTTATAGACTCTCGAAGAAAAGTAAAGGTGTATCCATACCGTTCCTAGGTTCGATACTAGGTTGTCCCTTTCTTGTCATAACCAAAATCTGAAAAATTCCATGGTAGTATTGGTTTTAGACCTTTTAAATTAATTAATTAATTTAGTAAATAAATGAAATAGGTAACCTAGGGAAATTACTAAAGTACTCCTTAGTTGATAGGACCATAACTAACCTTTTGGACCATCCTAGGTTAGGTACTAGGTTGTCTCTTTAACTAGTACTAGGTTAGTGTCAATCCGATTTTGGTCCTAGATTGTCGGGTTCACTAGTGGGTCCATTTCGGTTAGTCCTAGGTTAGTTAGCTATTTGGGGCAGTAGGTTAGAGTCTAAAATTGGTTAGGAAGTTAGGCCCCACATGTAGTGGTCCCTTATGCATGTTTTTGTCCCTTTAACTACCTTAACCAAATTCTGTTAGGGTGGTCCCCTCCTTTGATTCTTCTTCATATGTCTTGCACATGTGCTTTCACATGGATTGGTTGTACTTTCCTAACTAACTATTATTTATGGTTCCTTTGGGAATGTTTACTTATTGTCCCAAGGATCCTCACTATGTCCTTGGGAACTGCTTACTCTACATGATCCATTTAATTGATCATGTGATATGGTATCTAGGCTTGACACTTGGATGCCTCATACCTTTTTGTGAGTCAAAGGAAAAAGAATTTTAGTTTAGGGTTGTAATTGTAGGTACATTTCCTAAACAAGCTCATTAATAATTAAATATATGGCTAACACCCTTTAAGCCAATATTTTCTAATATGCCCAATATTTTGCTTATTCGGGTATTATATAGAAATTGGCTAACACCCCTTAGCCATTTTTCTATACTATGGCCAATTTTTTCAATATTGACATTAGAATGCCTATGTATCCCCAATACGCATTCTTACAGACCTAATGGGCTCTTCACTAGACATAAAATTTTCTAGAATGTGACATTTAGTATATTCAGGATTCATAGATCTTTCACCAATCTAATTTACAATGAAGGAAAATCCTTTATTTATACGGAAAACCTGACTTAGTCCCCAAGTGGGATTCCTAATCATATCCTAAAAGGACTCCACATAATTAGACATTCACTATAATACAAATATGTTTATAACAGTCCCCCTTTCATGTCGGTATATTATGTGCCTCGTTAAAACATTACTAGAAAAAACCCAGTAGAAAAAAAATGTAGTGAAGGAAAAAGAGTACACATATCTTATAATACGCATTATGGATGCCTCATTAAAAACCTTACAAGTAAAACCCAATGGGACAAAACCTTGGGAGGGAAAAAGAGTACATCATGTATTAGCTCCTCTAATGTGAACATCAATCTAGAGACTTGAATCTTCTTTTTCCAAGCTTGCACATCATCTTCTTGAAAGTTGTAGTTGGTACGGACATGGTGAATAAATCAAATACAGTATTACTTGAACAGACCTCCTCCATGTTGATATCACCATTCTTGGGAGCTCATGAGTGTAGAAAACCTTGACGAAATATGCTTTTTTCTATCTGCTTTTATGAATCTTCTCTTCAGGATCAAAAATTTCTGCATGTTTCTTACTTTAACTTCATTAAGCTAATAATCGATTGCCTTTTGAAAACTATTCAAGATTTTCAATTCTAGTCATCAATTTGCAAATAATACTTGTATATGGTTTATGCATTTTGAATCTATTTAATCATTATGAGGATGATAAACAGGTTTTCCAAAACCTTGTATATGATAGATTTTGAACCCATTGGATATTTTCATATTAGCTTTGTCAAGTGACAACATTTAATATTAGATGTATGACATCTAGTGCCTAGATTGCAAGTCAAATAAGCTATACGCTTATCAAGATGCATCATTCCACTTTTCACTTGATAATTATTTCTACACCAGCAGCTTTAATAGATGTAGAATTCATATCTTCATAAACTTTTACAATATTGCGCGCTATTGCATCAAATATATGGTCAACGATATATCAGTTTGTATCAATTCACAAGAGACATAACTTATTGAGATCTCATCACTTCATTATTTTTAGTTAGCTACCCTCTCATGAGGTTTTATAAAGTGTTATGTCGTAGGCTCTCCAAGAGCACATTGTATCCTCATTATGATCATTTTGATTCTTTTATCCTCCCCCTTTTTCAAGGATTATTTTATTTATAATTGATTAGTCTATCATGCTTCATGCATCTCCTAGACTCTATTGGACATTCAATAGGAGTATTTACAACTTTTGTGTTGCTTGTAATCTCCCCCTTATGTTAGACAAACTAACATATATCTCAATCTTTTGGAGAATCTATCTTTGTGCATCATAGTATATTCATTAATCATATATTGCACATCAAAATTATCAGATGAATACTATTTGGTCCCTGACCATAAACCAATTAACAAAAAAATTGATCATAACTTATTGGTTTGATTCATACAGTTACGTTTGTATGTAATATCATATTTCAGATCAACACATGAAACTTTATTTTCATAAGAAATGATTCACTATGTGAGACATTTAATGTCACATCATCTTATATAATTATCAATATTATCAAGATGAGTTATCTTGATTTCATATTCTGAAAGTTGTGTTTTTAGCTCAATTATCTTGCACAAACAATTTTGCGAATGTCAAACTGCAAGTTGACAACAAATGCACATGTGATTATCTTATTGATGCATCTTTTTAACATATCATATGATAGGTGAACGGACTCATATTTACCTTTTATAGTTTTCAGAATATAGGAATTTAGTCCAAATTTTAGTTGATCCAATCAATTTTATCACGAGAACAAACAACGTAAAGAATTCTTGAAGAATCTTCTACTTTTTCAATGTATTTCCATTACTCGGTATGCACATCTTTGGGATGATCAAATTATTCATGCCAATTAATCAAATTAGTAGTACTCATAAACTCCAAGTTAACTTTGCCATGTGCCTTTTGCTTTAGTAAATTTCTGATTTACTATTATATGAGTATATTTTAATTTTATTACTCCAAGAGTAATTTTCAGATTTATTTGTTCTCAATTACTTTACAACTTTCGCTTATGATGGTCTCACAATTAGCTTGTCGTGCTAACAAGTAATACAAGAAAATTCACTATTTAAAAGAATTTTTAGTTTCTTCCATAGATGTCCATTTTAATTTTCCATAATTTGTCTAAACATTATGGAATAACGATGTCCTAAACAATCGTGTCAAACTAAGAAAGTATTAGAATTAGTAAACTTCTTATTTACCATAGAATGTGTCTCAATTGCACTAATTACTATCCAATCAAAGTCAAAAGATAAAGTATGGAATTTTTCTTAAACATATGTCTGCCAAGAAACAATCTTGGTTATACCACATCTACAATCAAAGATTGCGATCTTTTCCGCACTTAGCATGATGGCTTACACCTCATTCACTTTAAAGAATGGATTTGTAGTTTACCATTTGTCAAAAGCTCTCATTCTTCATAAATAAAACACAATCATCTAAGTTCATCAAATTTTGATAACTTAGTACTTCATTCCATATTCATGTCCATCATTTAATCAATTGTCTTCTTTTAGACATTTATGCACTGCTACATTCACTTCGGGGAATGAATCTGCTTCAACGAGATATATTTTATGATTATTTTTTATCAAAAACTCATTATTTGCCCTGGTCATCATTACATAATCAATATGGTGCATTGAGACTCAAACCCAACGTCTTATGTCATAATTCAATGAGGGACTTAAACCCAACATCTTTCATCACAGAGTATCAAGACTCATGATGTCTTACCCTCTTGGTGCGATTGGACATGAATCCATCTTCTTATGCTTTTGGTGTGATAGAACTTAAACCCACCGTCTTACCCACAATAAGGCTCAACCTCAAGCCTTCAAAATAATAGTAACTTTCTCACTTTTGATGATCATTAATATGATTGTACATTATAAATACACACAAAATTGATATTATTGATTTATTATAATCAACATTAGTAGTTAATAGACATAGCTTTACAGATGACATACCTCATATAAAGGTTGAAATCATATCTTTCACTAAATTGTGCTTATTTAATTGTTAAAATAAATTAAGGAATTCTCTTCCCAATCGGTTAAAATTAAACGTATAGAAAGTCGACAAGTCTTTTTAAATACTTACTTTAGATGGTACCTCCAGATCTATCACATAAATAATTATAACATAAAGATAAATCATACTTTGAGGATATAAGAACCTTATTGCACAACTTATGCAAGATCTATTTTGCACTTTTCCGTCTTCTTCAATATCATTCTTTAAGAATAGAATAATCGTGCTGATAACGTGTAATGAAATAATATAAATTATGATGAAGAATAAAGTAGGGAGACGAGAAAAGACTTCTTATTCATCTTTAAGTATATTCACGACTCAGATCTTTCACCAATCTAATATACAGTGAAGGAAAACCCTTTATTTATAGGGAAAACCTAACTTAGTCCCCAAGTAGGATTCCTAACCAAATCCTAAAAGGACTCCACATAATTAGACATTTACTATAATAAAAAAATGTTTATAACACACACACACGCACGCACGCACACACACATACATATATATATATATATGTGTGTGTGTGGCCTTCGTGATAGCACGAGCCCAATAATAGTGTCACTTAAAATAGTGCGAATTAGGTCAAATTTGCTATTTAGTTGCGTAATTCTCATCATATATATATTGTAGTCGAATAAACATTTCTACTTTCTAGCATGTAAAAGAACAACCTCTTTTGATTTACGAGTATTCAAGCAAAATATTATGGTTAGGTGACGTAGCTAGCATGTTAGACTGCACATGTACATTCTCTATAGTAGATGTAGAGACACAATAAAGATCGGTAATTTGGTATTAGTAGCAAAAGTGAGAAAATTTGTTGAGCCGGTCGACTATCCAGCCACACGTTCCAGAAGTCTTATCGCAGTCAATGCAACTTGATACATCTGCCAAAAATAAATATGGCTATTATGAAAAATTGAGCATATCATATAGTATTTCAATAGAAAATTGCATACATATTTGTTATTAAAAATTGGTAAAATCAATAAAATATATTCAGTTTGCTCATTTTTAAATCTATCAAGTATTAAAAGTTGAAAATCAGCGATAAGGCATATTTGTAATTCCGTCTGTTTTAATACTCTCATTTATGGATGTCTATAAGATTGTCTGCACAACAATATCCGAACAATCATGTCTATAAGATCTTATAAGAATGTCCCAAACAAAGCGCAAGAATTTTCTTATGTAATTTTCTTTGCAATAACAACATATTCTTATAAACGAAAGTGCAAATACAAGAGAATGCACACAAAGAGATGAACTCGGAAACTTGTGCCAATCCGGACATAAAACCATGTCATTTTGAACGTGGATCATCACTCAATAATAGGGATTATGTTCACATCGCTTCAAGCATCGGCTTGGAATAAGTGAGAATTTACGTTGGAATGGAAAGTGAATTGATCTGATTAATATTGGATTGAAGTTGTCATGAGTGTTTATGAAGCTAAATAAAATAACTTATTTGATGTCCATACCAGTGGCTTTCCAGTAACTCTTAGTAGATATATAGTTTACTGCATCACACTACACTTTGCTTCCACGGTTAGCAAATTTGTTGTTATGAACAACGAAATCGAGGGGGAAAGAGCAAAAGATCTGAAGAGGAAGCTTGCCAAATACAAATACCTAGACTATAGTTTTAAAGTCATATTGTCCATCTAAACTGTAAGCAAACTCTATATTAGTAGAATCTCTCATTGGTCTAAATATGCCATTTGCTTTCTTTCTTTGTTTTTCTAACCTCGTGATTCACATATTCATTTTATATAGTCACCCTTTCTAACTCGGCCTAAATTCATAGTGCAGATATCCATGTTAATACTATGTATATATTGTATAGATTTGTCTGAAACACAATGGTCAGTGTTTCTTAGCTGTTATAAGCATGACTTAGTTGAAAGAAATAGACGAAGCAACTAGAAATGAAAAGGCCAAATTTGTACATACCTAAGACTCCCATTCCTTTTGATTAACCTCATGTAAAATAAACTTAAAACGAAACCATTTCAATAATTAACACACCAATAGAAATAACCTTAAAGGCAAATTAATTTTTTTATGAGGAGGTTTCATCAATCACTAAATATCACACAAATTAGTTGCTAATCCCATCACCTTCTTTGATTTTACAGTGTAAAACTTTAACAAAATTCAAAATTTGTGAAGATTCATTAAATGTGAAGTCGGTATAATTTGTGGAAGAATTTGTACAAAGTGTTAAGCCCTAATTCATACTTGGCCAAGAGAAAACAAAGAGAAGAAGCAAAAGCTGAGAAAAAAAATACATGAAGACAGAAATCTATTAAAATTTTTCATATGTTCTAACGAATAGTCCTGACGAAGTCAAAGGTAAAAGGATTTTCAAAACAGTAAAGCTCACCATTGCATATACGTGCTTAAAAAGAACTCAAAATTCTCATATCTAATTCACACACAAAATGATATTGTAGACTGTGAAATTTTATTGATAAATTCATATTAAATTTGGATTAAATATTAAATCACCATACGTTGACCAAGTTAAATTACTGGTTGATAAAGTAAGATTATTATTTAAGTCAAATAATATGACTTAAATCAAGTCCAAATCACTTGGCGCCAGTCCATTAAGTTGACAAGATGATCCCAACTAATGTTCTTCAGGCCTAGCGGTCAAAATTGCTCGGACCAAAATACCCCTAAAGCCGTAACTCAAGTCTATAGAAAGAGGTCTTCTTCTGACCAAAAAAGACACACAAATACATACATACAGAAATACATAGTTGCTCTTCAATGGTGATCTGCATGTCTTTCGCATACAAAAAAGTCATCGCTCCAAGTGTTGACCCGCAAGTATTCCGTCAAATCAAAAACATCCTTGAAGAGAAAAATTAGAAGATTACATATTTTATTAAAGATTTCATAAATATTGTAACCTTTTTATTAATTCAAATACAAATATCATTGTTTGATTGCTATTTTTCCTTTCATGTTTGGTGTTTTTATGGGACGCAGCTTTAGACCCATACAAATATGCACGCCCAGTGTGACAATTTTTACCTCTCATATTTTCTCTTCCAAAATACAAGTTCAAGAACATTGAGATGAATTCTGAGAAGATCAACTTGAAATCTACATCTGCATCCAAATTTGGATCTACATTTGTATCTGCATTTGCAGCCAAATCTGCGTCTGCATCAAAATCTAGATCTGCATTTGCATCGAAAGTTGCATCGGTATCAAAATCTGCATCTGCGTCTGGATTCGCATTTGCTTCCACAAAAACTAATGGATCCAAATTGTACATCGATGTGGAAAACATCCTTGATGTTACTGCGGGGAACATGAGACCTATCACAGGGAACCAAGCCCTCTGCTTTAGTTGATGATGATGTCTTGAGCACTGGATCTACCCCACAAACATGTTTGCATCACATGTTTGGGAAAATAAACACCATTCTCCATCACCTACTATGGTAATGCACGCGATGGTGACTCGCACTTCATCCGTAGAAGCACAACTTGCGAGCTTGACAAGAGCTATTGAAGGCTTGACCAAGTACATTCAAGATCAAGATGCTCTAATTGTTAAGATAACTGATAGGGTGGAAGGCATGATTGATAAAGAATCAAGTCATGCACATGAAAAATGTCCACAAGTACAAGAGACTGTCGATCGCCCTTCAAAGCAAGTGGATCATGCTAAAGAGATCCAAGTTTCCTCTGACGGAACATTTTCGATCAACCAAATCAAGGAGTTCATCATGGGAATCATTTAACACAAGTAAGAGGTTGCTACGAAATCCTCCTTGACATATGCAAGTCCATACACTGCAAGGATTGATAGCTTGAAAATTCCTGCCGGTTATCCACCTCCAAAATTTCAGCAGTTCGATGGTAAGGGAAGTCCAAAGAAACATGTGGCACACTTAATTGAAACCTGCAACAATGCTGGGACATACGGTGACTACCTCGTCAAATAATTTGTTCGCTCCCTTAAGGGCAATGCTTTTGATTGGTACACAGACCTTGAGTATGGTTCCATTGATAGTTGGGAACAAATGGAGCAAAAATTTCTCAACCACTTCTATAGAACAAGACGTACTATAAGCATGATAGAACTTACAAACACATGTAAGCAAAATGAAGAGATGGTCTTTGACTTCATCGACCAATGGAGGCATGCAAGTCTAAACTATAAAGATAGACTTAGTGAAGCTTCATGCATAGAGCTCTACTTTAAAGGTATGCATTGGGGTATCCGCTATATGTTGCAAGGCATAAAGCCTAAAACTTTTGAAGAATTGGACATTGGCGCATATGATATGGAGTTGAGCATGTCGTCGGTTGGAACTGAAGCGCCACCTGTCCACGAACTCCGCAAAGTCAAAGTAAGGCAAGAATTTAAGAAAATGGGAAAATATTTGCCTAAGACTGAAAACAAGGAATCCATGAACGTCAATACCTCTCATGTGAAATTCACCACAAGGCCTGGACAATACAAAGAGTGCAAAAGCAAATTCTTTTGAAGGAAGGACGAATCAAAAGCTCACCTTGAAGGAAATGCAGCTGAAGGACTATCCATTTCTTGATTCAAATGTTTCTGCAATCTTTGATGAACTCCTTGAGATGAAACTTTTTGAGTTACCAGAGATGAAACGACGAGATGAAGCAGGGAGGAGTGATGATCAAAAATACTGCAAATATCACCGGTTGGTTGGCCACCCTATCCAGAAATGCTTCGTCTTTAAGGACAAAATCATGGACTTAGTTTACGAAGGAAAGATTCAACTTGAAAATGATAAATTGAGTTCAAACAAATTCAGTATCGCATCTGACTTACCAAATATGGTCATGACCTGCAATTTTGTCGAAGGAAATAATGAGCAAGACATCCCAAACATCAATCAGACAAGAATGATTAAGTTAAGAGACTTTGAGCCCATTGATGTAAATAATTTGTTATCTCTTCCTATACTAAGTGATGTGTCTTCTGTAGGAGAGGGATTGACAAGAGAAGATGAAGACCCAGTCGATGATCTTGATGATCGGGGCTGGACTCTTGTGACTCGTTTAGACACCGAAAAATGAGTTCGCACAAAGAGTCAACAAAGCGACACGTCAGGGAAAAGATGGTAAGGAGACCCAAAACCAAAAATTTGAGTCTGCATTCAAAGAAGAAGGAAATAAAGGTGCACCACTACCAAGAGCCTCCTCGTCCAATTACTTTTGGGGAATATTTGCCAAATTGGTTATACACCAAGTTCACATGCGATGGCACAAAAGCTCTATGTTGTAATGTCAATGAAAAGGAAGCAAAAGATGCAACTCCATCATATAAATCATCAAAAGATGCTCCAAAGTCATCTCCTAAAGTTGAAAATCCATCGTGTCCATCGCCAAAAGAAGTTCCATATCTATCTCCTGGAGTCGAAAATGCATGTATGGCCAAAATCACATTCTCTGACGCTAATCTTCTATTTGGCGACACATTTTATAATCGCCCTTTTTTCATGGTCAGTTTTGCACGTGAGAAATGGGTAAATAGAATCCTAATCTATGGAGGATCTTTAATAAACATCCTTTCGATTCGCACAATGAAATAACTTGGAATATCAACGACAGATCTTAGTGATAGTCGCTTGATGATCCAAAGATCCAATCAAGGAAAACAAAGGTCTATAGGTACACTCAAAATAGACCTCACCATCGGAGAGTTACAATCAACCGTGTGGTTACATGTAATTGACGCAAAGACTTCATATAACATTTTGCTTCGTAGGTCGTGGGTATATGAGAACAAAGTAATCCTATCTACCAACCACCAATGTTTGAAGTATTATGAGAATGGAGTTGCAAAAAGGATTATTGTAGATGATAAGCCATTCACTGAAGCTAAAACTCACTTTGCTGATGCAATGTTTTACTTGAAGAAATGTTCCATAAAAGTTGATGACATTGCATCTGTAGATGTCGGACTCCTTAAAGATAGCTAAGGTAGCGGTCGACAAGGCAAAAGTCGCAAACAAGAAAGATCCAAAGCTTAGCAATCCAAACAAGATGTCTAACATGATTGGTGCTTTTTCAAGCAAAAAGGTCACATCTATTCTTCGTTATGTCCGAAAGGCAAAGGAGGACAAGGGACACTCTCTCGAGTTGCGAGAAAATACGCTGGAAGGTTTGACCCTTCTTGTAAGGCGAATTGATATGATGAAGTCATCCACAAAATTATATGGGAAGTCCACAAAATTATATGGGAAGTCTACGGATTCTGAGTCATTACTTCACGAAAAATTTGCTGCCCGTAAGTCACCCCAATATGAAGTAATCCTTATGAAGCGTACAAAAGAAGGTTTTGATCCAAATGCTTACAACCTGCTAGCAAAAGCTGGATTCGATCCAAATGAACCATCGAAATTGTGGAAGCTTCCGTCAGAACCCGCTATGAGGCAACAACGTGAAGGGGTGGGCTACAAGAAGCCTCCACCTATTCGTATCTCCATAAAAGGGTTGAGCAACAACTACATAACTGCGAAAGACGAGTCTACTAATTCTAACAAGAGGCCTTCTATCTTCAATCGATTTTTAAGCTCAACACAGAGGATTTCTGTATTTGAGAAGTTAGGGCCATTGAGGAAGAAAAACAAGGTTCGGAGAAATAGCAAGGGTATACAAGCATTTTCTTTACCCAAATCTCAAAATGCTCCTAAAGACTTTCAAAGTCTAATCCCTTCTAGAATAAAGCGACATATGAACAATGTGGTCTCTTGTGGATACGTACTAAAGTTCAAGTCGCATGTTGTGGTCTACACTAAGCAACGTGAGGAAGATGAAAAAAAGTCTTGGATCTTCATATCATGTCACTACACAAGATGAAATGCGTACTTTTTCTCCAATTAAAATTGCTGGAGACTCGGAGAATGTTTCATAGTGTTACCACATATCTTGCAACTATGGAGAACCTCAAGAAGATGAAATGCTAAATATGTGCCATCTGAACTTGAAGAAGGAGTAAAAGTGACCGTTGATGCATTGAAAGAAATCAACCTTGGAACTGATGAAGATACAATACCCAGTTATGTGAATGCTTCACTAGCAAATGATGAGGAAAGGGCCTACGTAGACTTACTCAAAGAGTATAAAGATGTATTTGCTTGGAGTTACAAAGAAATGCCTGGATTAGACTCGACGGTACCAGTCCATCATCTTGCTGTGAGAAGTGGTGCACATCCTGTCAAGCAGACTCAACGTCGTTTTAGGCCTGAATTGGTTCCCGTGATTGAAACTGAAGTTAACAAGCTTATTGAGGCTGATTTTTCCGTGAAGTTAAGTACCCCACATGGGTTTCAAGTATTGACCCCGTGAGGAAGAAGAATGGGAAAATTTGGGTTTGCGTCAACTTTAGGGATCTCAATAATGCACGTCTAATAAATGAAATTCTGCTTCCTATCCCTGAGATTATGATTGATGCAACTACTGGGTAAGAGGAAATGTCTTTTATGGAGGGTTCATCCGGCTACAACCAGATTCGCATGTCACCAAAGGATGAAGAGTTAATCGCATTACGCACTTCTAAAGGCATTTATTGCTACAAGGTAATGCCATTTTGTTTGAAGATTGCAGGAGCAACATACCAAAGAGCTATGAAGAACATCTTTCATAACATTCTTCACAAAAATGTTGAATGTTTATTGATGATTTAGTAGTGAAATCAAGGAAAAGTGTAATTACTTGCAAGACTTAAGGATGGTGTTTGATTTACTACGAAGGTATCAACTTAGAATGAATCATTTGAAATGTGCATTTGGAGTTACATCTTGAAAATTCATTGGCTTCATTGTACGACATCGAGGAATTGAAATTGATCAAGAAAAAAAATGCAATTCTTAAGATGGTCGAGCCAAGAAACATCCATGAATTGAAGAGTCTGCAAGGGAAGCTAGCATATCTTAGGAGATTCATCTCGTATCTAGAAGGAAAGTGTCAACCATTCAGTCGTCTTATGAAAAAGGCCACTCCTTTTGAATGGGAACAAACTTGTAGTAATTCCTTTGAGAGCATCAAGTTTTACTTGACCAAACCACCAGTTTTAGCAGCTCCTGTTCCTGGAAAGCCATTCATACTTTACATATCAGCTCAAAAAAGATCAGGGGGAGCTAGCGCAACAGAATGGCGGAGAGAAAGAAAATTCCCTTTACTACTCGAGTAGGATGATGACACCAAATGAGTTGAAGTACTTGCCAATCTAAAAGCTATGTTTGGCCTTGGTTTTCTTAATTTAGAAGATGCAACATTAGTTTCAAGCTCATATCGTCCGTCTTATTTCTAAAGCAAATCCCATCAAATTTGTGATGTTGAAACCCGTCCTAAATGATCGACTAGTAAGATGGTATCTCTAGTTTCAACAATTTGAAATTGTGTATGTTTATCAAAAGGCTGATAAAGGGCAAGCATTGGCAGACTTCTTAGCAGACCACCCAATACCTGATGATTGGGAACTCACTGATGAATTACCTGATAAAGAAACAATGGTTGTTGGAGTTCAACCACCTTGCAAGATGTATTTTGATGGGGCCTCACATTGTGAAGGATCCAGCGCTGGAGTGATACTCGTCCCTTCTAAAGAGGATATCTTGCCATATTCCTTCACCCTAACTCAATGTTGCTCCAATAATGTTGCAGAATATCAAGCCTTAATACTTGGGCTTGAATTGGCGGTCGATATGAAGCAATTGCAATTACATGTCTTTGGAGACTCTGAATTAGTGATCAATCAATTGTTGGGTAGCTAGGAAGTCAAAAATCCATAATTGCGCCTCTATCATGACTATGCACAAAAATTGATTAGATGGCTTGGAGATGTAACTCTTCAACATTTTCCAAGAAAGGAGAAATAAGAAAGCTGATGCATTAGCTGCTTTGCCTTCAACATTGACTCTGCCCGACCAAGTTCAAATCACTATCTGCCGAAAATGGATAGTACCACCAGACGCGAATGAAGAAAGAAGGCTTGAACATCTTATAGATGTTTCACAAGTTGAGATAGTAGACTGGAGACATGCCTTGATTGATTACTTGGGCTACAATAACTTCCAGAAGATCCAAAGAGAGACTGAAATCCGTCATCGTGCTCCTCAGTTACTTTACTATAAAAATACTCTATATCGACGATCATTCGAGGGGGTTCTCTTGCGTTGTTTGGGAGAAGAATAAGCAAATCAAGCTATGTAAGAAACACATTCTGGAATTTATGGATTGCATCAATCTCCGCCAAAGTTGCATTTTCATATAAAAAGAATAGGTTATTATTGGCCAACAATGGTAAAAGATAGCTTGGATTATGCTCGAAGATGTGAAGCATGCCAATTTCATGCAAACTTTATGCACCAATTTCCTGATGTATTACATCCGACTGTTGCATCTTGACCATTTGATGCTAGGGGACTAGACGTAGTTGGACCACTATCGAAATCTTCTGGCAGCCACTTATACATCCTTGTTGCGACATATTATTTCTCTAAATGGGCTGAGGCGATAGCCCTTAAAGAAGTAAAGAAGGAAAATGTTGCAAACTTCATGAAGGTGAATATCATATATAGTTTTGGCATTCCTAATTATATACTAACATATAATAGAAAGTCATTTTCCAATAAATTGATGGATAAGATCTGCGACCTTTTTAGCTTCAAACAATGTAATTCTTCAATGTATTATGCTGCTGCAAATGGTCTAGCTGAAGCATTTAACAAGAACCTGTGCAACTTGTTAAAGAAGGTGGTCTCCAAATATAAAGTAGATTGGCATGATAGAATGGAAGAAGCTCTTTGGGCATATCAGACGACTCAGTGCACGCCGACTCAAGCCACTCCTTATTCTCTTGTTTTTAGAACTGAAGCAATCTTTCCACTTGAACGACAAATACCGTCATTGAGGATTGCCATCTAAGAGGGACTTACTGAATAAAAAAATTCTCTCCTTGAAGAGTTTGAAGCTCTTAATAAGAAAAGGTTGGAAGCTCAACAAAGTCTTCAATGCTATTAAGCTCGTCTCTCTCGTGCTTTCAAAAAAAGGTACCCCTAAGGTCCTTCCAAGTTGGTGATCAAGGTCTTGCAGTTATAAGACCAATTATCATATCTCATAAATCTAAAAGCAAGTTCACCTCAAAATGGGATGGATCATACTTCATCCAAGAAGTCTATTCAAGCGGAGCTTACAAATTTGTGGATGCAGACGACTTACAAATTTGTCCCATCAATGGAAATTTCTTGAAGAAGTACTACCCTTGAAGCGGCGTCATACTCCTGGCCCACAAGAGTATAAATTATGTACGACTCCCCCAAAAAAATGTCCATTAGGTTGAAAATCTCGAAAGAGGTGGCCTAGGCAAAAGTTAGGACAAAAAAAATTAAATCTAACTTTCTGAACTAAGTTATGACTTGATCCTCTTCACTGAGCTACGTATGCATCTTAGAGTATTTTTACTCTACGTTCAGTCATAAGAAGAAGAAAAAATATAACGTCGCAATGTGAACATTATGTTGATTCTTTCAAATAAAGAGTTGAGAACCCAAATTTCGAGCTTACTTTGAAGATGAATCTGCATTAATCCGTAAATCCTATGTATGTGATTTTGTACAGATTGAAGATCTTGAAGTTATCTTTATAACAAAAAAGGAAGCTCATTATTCCCGCGCTCCTACTCCGCGTTATGAATTTTCTTCCACATGTGCGCAAAACTTAAGAAATCTGAAGATTCAAGCACACAGATTTTGACCCAACTTCGAACATAGATTGACGTCGCCATGTGAACATTATGTTTATTTTTTCAAATGAAGAGTTGAGCACCAAAAAATTTTGAGCTGACTTTGAAGACAAATTTGCATTTATCTGTAAATCCTATGGATGTGATTTTTGTACAGATTGAAGATCTTGAGTTATCTTCCTAGCAAAAAAATAAGCTCATTATTCTTGCGCTCCTACTCTGCGTTACGAATTTTCTTCTACATGTGCGCAAAGCTAAAGAAATCTGAAGAGATAAGCACACAGATTTTGACCTAACTTCGAACACAGATCTGTAATAAACCGTAAATCCATGGACGTGAGCTTTACCTAGATTAAATATCTCTAAGTTATATTTCCAACCAAAAAAGAATCTCATTATTCCGATGTTCCTACTCCACGTTATGAATTTTCTTCCACATGTGCGCAAAGCTGAAGAAAGCTGAAAAAAGTAACGTTTTGTTGCAATACTCATATGAACGCTAGCTTATGTAGTCTTTTTCCAATAAATAAAGGGGACTCGTGGAAAGAAACAATCAAAATTCAAATTTCAAGATGAGGAGTTTCTTATTGAAATATAAGTTACTATTTTATTGCTTCAAAAAAAAAAGAACCACTACACCATAATGAGTGATAAGAAAATTCTAAACAAATAAAAAAAATCCAACTACGAAAAAATTTTGAGGCTTATGATTTCGTGGCGGCTTTTCTCGATCGCCTCTTCTAGCTTGGCGAATCTCTCAATTTCATAGTGAGAAATCACATTATTTTCCTCCACATCTTCTAGAGTTGCTTGAAGTTTCTCCATGGATCCATCTAACTTTTTATGTGCCAGCTTTGCACCATCGAGACGACATTGCGCATCACAGAGGGCATTTTCATGTGATTCTTTAGTCATTTTTGATGATTTTAAAGTATCATACTCCGCGTACGACTTGAAGAAATTCTCTACATGATCCTCCAAAGAAGATGCACCAAGAGTGGTTCATCATCATAGCAGAAACTACAAAAGAAGTGTCAAGTGTGGTTTGTCGTTGAAGTTGCAACTAAAAAAAATACTTCATGTGTGGTTCTTTATCAAAGCCACAAATCTAAAAGAATATGTGCGACTCCTCAATTGTTGAAGAAGATATACTAAGTGTGGTTCATCCCTAAAGTCACAATTGCAAAAGAAAAGACGTGCACCAAGTGACTCATCATCAAAGTTGAAGCTACAAAAAAAAAAGATATCATGTGTGGTTCGTCGAAAAATCCGCTCATTGCTAAAGCCTCAATTGTAAAAGAAGAGGCACAAAGTTCTACAAAAGAAGATGCATCAAGTGGTTCCTCACCAATTATGGACTACATTTTATTTTTTTTGGATGTGATATGGAGACTTTTTGCAGTTCATCGTAAACCTAAAAAAAAGTGATGCATCTCATGGTGCCAATTGCATGAAGCTTCAAATCGGCATGGTGAAAATTACGACATCTTCTCTTGCGCTCGTCATGGTGAATATTGTGTCTTAAAGTGCCAATTGCACGAAGCTTTGAATCGGCGTAGTGAAAATTATGACGTATGTTCTCTCACTTGTCATGATGAATGATGTGTCTCACGGTGTCAATTGCACGAAGCTTCAAATTGGCATGGTAAAAATTATGGCATATGCTCACAGGCTCGTCATGATGAATGGTGTGTCTCACGGTGCCAATTGAACGAAGCTTCAAATCGACATGATGAAAATTATGGTATATACTCTCGCACTTGTCATGATGAATATGGTCCTATTGGATTAAGATTTTTATGTTGTCTCTCCATGTAGATGATAAAATAAATTCCCAGTCAATACAGAAATCAATATGCAGCTCTTCGGTAAAGATGTAGAGAAGTAAATTCACGAATACTTAAAGAGTCTATTTTCTATAGAATGAAGTCTCTCTCCATGCGAGCTCTCCAATACCAAGATATAAACGTCTTGGTGAGACTCCACAAATCTGCAAAACAATAACGACAAGATTGAACGCCAACGTCGAAAATTAATTCTCATCGATTCATGAAGAGTTTTACCTTGATTTTTGGATAGGTTGTAGACTTTGATGTCTAGCTTATATAGAAACAAGTGGCTCGTCATTCGGAATCTCCTACACCAAGTTAGAGACGTTTTGGTGGAATTACATAGAGCTATAAAAAAAAAAGACAAATCTGATAGAAAACTTAAAAAATCAATTACCGCCAATTCTGAAGGGTTTTGGTTTTGAATTTAGGATATATCGTAGATATCTGAGCCTGCTGGAACATCAAACGTATCATGATTTAAATATTTCTACAACAAGTTATGAATTTTCTACCGCAGTCGTGCTGTGCTGAAAAAAAGTGACAAAAATTGAGTTATGCATGCCTCAAATTTACAACCAGTCCTTGTAAGAGCATGTTTATTTATAAAATCAAAGTACTTAAAATTTGTTCCTACAAATTATGAATTATTATGAAGATGGAAAGTTTATTTCCTACAAATTATGGTAAATTTTATAAGAATTAAATTATGGAAATAATTTTCCATGGGAGTCAAATTATAGAGATTCCATAGAAACTAAATTATGGTAAGTTTTCATAAGAATTAAATTATGGAAATTTTCCATGGGAATCAAATTATGAAAATTTCATAGAAACCAAATTAGTGTAAAGTTTTCTCAGGAGATACATGAAAAAAAATATGCCCGAATGAGAATATACTCACGTCATGAGAATTTGAATTCCTTGCGTTCTATTCAAATCAAGTTCTCTATCACCAAGTCAAGCTAGTGGACGCAATCCTTGCTCATTCAATTGGTCATCATTTCGTAGTTAATGACCCAAATGAAATTACCACACTATGAAGAAATCTCATGTGATAAGTCTTCATTATCTTGAAACACTTCAAGTCGAAAATGAGTTGATAAACAACCGAAAGCAAATGATCTCTTACAAATTAGAGAATATTGTCATGAAGACTCTGGTAAATGTGGACCTCAACATATCGACATGGTCATTTCGCATGAAGCTTCAAATGTCTCGTGAAAGATCAACTACGACAAAATAAAACAAACATTTGCTTCACAAATACTTCAAGGCTTGTCTTTACAAGTTCGACAAATCGAGCACCCCAACAAGCCTCGAAGCAGGGGGCATTTGTAGACAGTAAAATTTTATTGATAAATTCATATTAAATTTAGATTAAATCTTAAATAACCATACATTGACCAAGTCAAATTACTAATTGATAAAGTCGTATTAATATTTAAGTCAAAATTATATGACTTAAATCAAGTTCAAATTACTTGGGTCAGTCCATTAAGTTGACAGGATGAGCCCAACTAATGTTCTTCAGGCCCAGGGGTCGAAATTGCTCGGACCAAAATACCCCTAATGCGCTAACTCATGTCTATATAAAGAGGTCTTCTTCTGACCAAAAAAAGACACACAAATACATACATACAAAAATACATAATTGCTCTTCAGTGGGTGATCTGCAAGTCTTCCTTATACAAAGAAGTATTCGCTCCAAGTGTTGAGCCGCTAGTATTCCGTCAAATGAAGAACATTCATGAAGAGAAAAATCAGAGGATTACATTAAGAACATTCATGAAGAGAAAAATCAGAGAATTATATCTTTTAATAAAAATTTCATAAATATTGTAACCGTCGCATTAATTCAAATACAAATACCATTGTTTGCTTGCTATTTTTTCTTTCCTGTTTGCTGCTTTTCAGAGACGAAACTTTAGACGCTTACATATATCATGCATAATAAGCAAAGTTGAAATATAGTATCATATGCATCCTAAGGCATCAAATATATGTTGCTCGAAAATCGAGAAGGCCCAAATTCAATTGGAAAACACAACAATGTGCAGCCTAGACAAAAAAAGTTAAATGGTTACAACAAAACTTTCTGTAGAAACTAATATAAAAAGTTGTAATCAAAATCCTACACGAGAATCTCGAGCAGAGCTCTAACTCGCACACTCGGAAGTCAAAAGCCATAGATGAACTTGGCCAATCTCTATATACATAAACCCATCACTCCATTTGATTAACAACAGATACACAATAGAAGGCAAATAATTTTCTCCTCATGAGGTTTTACCAATTCCTAAATACCACACAAATAGATTGCTAATCTCGTTACCTTCCTTAATTCTACTCTTTAAAACTTCACCAAATTCAATATTTGATAAAAAAATTAATTTAAATTTAAAGTTGATATACTTTGCGGAGCCCTAATTCATTAACCAAAAGGCCAAAACTAAAAAGACCTAATTTGTCAACCAAAAGGCCAATTTAAAGTCTATAATCACATAAAGTCATGGTTAAGCACGATGAAATAATAAAATTGAAGCACTTAGACCACATACCGAAGCAAAAAGGAGCACCAACATAAAACCTGATGAACTCATGTAGTATAGTGAGTTACTTATAGCTATTGTCTAGCGGTGTAGTAGTTAGCATAAGTTGTTGTACAGTTAAACACATGTGGAGAGTTGGAGAAGACACATAATACCACTATATAAAAAGATAAACTTACCCCTCAGTGGAAGCAGACAAGACGACGAAGAGGAGCTTCCACTTAGAGTCTTCTATATATTAGTAATATATATCAAATAAAGATCCATTGGTTATAAAACTCCATTCATTTTACATTAAATAAATTTTTTTAAATTTTTATCTTAGACATATTACTAATACTTTTTTAAAAAAACTACTTAATATATATTTTTTATAATATAAAACAACAGTTATATATAAACAATTCTAAACGTCATCAATTTAGCTTAGACTCTGACAAAATTTAGCACACAAAGAACTCTATATTTTATATTTTTTAAATGTTCAATTCATAAATTTGTAAATTCTGATTTTCTTTAAAAAAGTAATTTAATCTAGAAAATTTTTAATATTTCAAAAAATACAATTTATAAAATTCAATTAAAATAAAAGTTCAATTGGTTATGCAACTCCACTTTAATACGCTTTCTTAAAATGATTTGCTCCTTTAAAATTTGAGAAGTAAAAATAGGTGAATTCCTAGAATGTACACACCAACATGATTAAAACGACGTCTTCCTCAAAATTGGAGAAGAAAAAATATTTTCAGCCTTCGTATTTGATAAATATACGCACAAATATATTTTTTAAGACTATAGTATAAATACATGACTGTTTTCTTTAAAATTTATAACAAATACATTTTTATAGATAAAACAATTGGAGCAATTTTACAACTCCTCAACAACGTCCACTTTTCAAGGAAACTTAAACTGCATCGTAAAGTAAATTGCTTCTTTAAATGTCTTGTGTTATAATATAGAACTTTCTTCGGTAAAGAATTGCATTTGTTTTGTGAAATTTAAAAAAAGACATGGTTACAATTTAACACAACTTCAGAAATAAACTTGAAGTTCATGTTGTTCGTTCGTGGAAAGTACCATTGTTGATAATCGAAATCTTGATTAATCCAAATCACAATTAACTGCCGCCAAAGAAAGGTTTAAAAAAATTATCGACTTTCTCTATCAATATATCTTAACAATTAGCAATGTAGTTTTATATGCATTTTCTGTAAGAATTCTAATTTCTACGTAATGGCTTTCAATTTTTCTGTTGTATATGTGGTCTGTCTACAAAATCAAACTATTGTCACTCTTTCTTTGTTTTTATTCTTGCTCTATAGTTTTTCACAATTTCAATTATACAAGTATGGTTTTCATTCTATAGCCTGTTTAATTTATTTCTTCTAATGAAAGGAGTGTTTTACATGAAAGAACAAGCATTCAAAGGTAATGTTTGAGATTCATAAGTATTTTTTTTTCTTATTAATAGGAGTTTTCATTAAACTTAATTTTTTTATATTGTGATGAGTGTTTTTAAGATGTTATTTTGGTTGGAGGTTTAGTTTAAAAAATTTTATTATCAATTTTTATTATAATTCAATTTTTTCTGATTTTTTATTATATAACACATTAGAAACTGTAGTATGAATGTAGTTTCAATAAAACAATAATTTATAAAAATATTTATAATCATGTCAACATGAGATTCGAAATCAATAATAATTATATAATTAATTTATTGTTAAAATATGTTGACACGTGATGTTTATGGACCAACATAGTGAATTTATAATATGCTATTTCAAAGTTATTTTATGTTAACACTTAAATATGATCAATCAATAATAATTTCTAGATGAAAATAGACAAACACATATTATTAACATTTTTATAGTTTTTTTATAGGATCTTACATACCACATATGCTTGCAAATATTAATGCTAAGGACTCTATTACCCAAATGCATAATTATTCAAAGACAAAAATAAGTCTCGGAGAATCACTATTTTGCTTATGCATCTTCATTACATTAACTTGACATTCATGAAAAGTTTATTAAAAGAAAAAAATTTATATTTGTTTCATATAAATTTGTCAGAAAAAATAGCTTCATTTATAATTATATATAAATATATCGTATATGATGTGAAAATTCTAAGAAAAAATCTCCCAAAAATGTTGAAGTTTGAAAATATTAAAAAAAATAATTATGAACAAATGAAAAAGAAAAAAGAAATCTACAAATAAAACACTAGGATGTAGGTCCCCAACCACATCACCCAATGAACATATGAACACTAATAATTTTACAAATATTTTGTATTAAAAATAAAAGGTAAGTTTAAGTTTATTTTTCCTATATATCTTCAGATTTAAGAAGTTACTTAACAACTATTTTTTATGTATCTATAGAATGAAGGAGAGTACAGTAAAACCTCTATAAATTAATATAGGTTAGACCATTAAATTTTATTATTTTACACATATATTATTTAATCGATAAATTAATATTTATTAATTTAAAGATAGTTTGCGAATTGAGGAAGATTAATTTTGATTATCTCAATATCATTGTATCTTACTAGTTTATGTATTATATTTATTGATTTCACATAAAAAAATATCATACATAAAGTACAACGAATATATCAAAATCATTGTATCTTATTAATTTCAAATGTTGTGATAATAAGAGCTTTCAAGATGTATTATCGAACATAATTTATCATAGATTAGAAGACTATGAAGTGGAACAAAATGATCCAACAAAGATCAATGTTTTGGATGCTATCAATGATGCGATTCGTGTTTGAACAATAAATGTTCAGACAATAGCAAATTATTTTTAATACTATAAAAATCGTTCTGGAGATGCAATCTCAGAGAATCTAAATGAACCTGCTTGTGGAAACGTCATTCATGAAATTGAGGTCATGATTAATGATCTCGGTTACCATAGCAAAATGTATGGCAATAACCTGTTGGATTATCCGAGTAAAAGTGATACTTGTTCAAAAGTCTAGAGTTCAGACAAAATTGTTGATATCATTGAAAAAAGCAATGTTGATGATGAAGTTGAAGATGATATTGTACGTTTGGACCCAAATACGCGTAAGAAACACTTATCATATCTAGAACTCTTCACAATTTTATGATGTAGTTCGAAAAGATAACACCAGAGCTCTTGGATGCAATAAGAAAAGTTAGAGATAAGCTTCAACTATATTTAAATTTTAAGAAAAAGTAGAACACAATATAATCATATTTCACTAAATTGTCTTAGATATATTTGTACTTTAAAGAATTATTAATTTATGATATTAATGGGACCATATATTTATATAGGGGTCTTCTGAAAATATATTATCTTATCGAAATTGGTGATTTTTTCCAGTGGCCCAACTCGGGACCGGAGAAAAATATTATTTTAGAGAGATTATTAATTTATTGAGTACTATTAATTTATAGGGGTTTATGTTAGCACTTAAATATAATCAATCAATAATTATTTCTAGATGAAAATAGACAACAATTATTATTAACCTTTGTGTTGTTATGTTACAGGATCTTACATACCGTTAGAGATGACAATTTCAGCCCATATTAATAAGATGAGTCTATTTTGACCATATTTAATGGCTTGGGATCACTCATATTTTAATTGATTAAATATGGGCTTCAAACTAATTTTAGAGTCTCTACAAATATGGTCAAAATGGGTTAAATATGGGTATCCATATTTGACTCATAATAGATAACTTATTTTCACTCAAAATTCTTAATTGTGCTAAAAAATAAACAAATTTAATATGATTTTCAGATTTTTTTTTTTTTGCAAAAATAATTTTTTTTATTTTTGAAAAAAAAAATTAGGGATAGGTTGGTGGAAGGTAGGGAGAGGGGGTATAATTAACTTTATTTTTGAGAAATAATTTTTTTTGAAAAAAAAAATTAATTAGGGTAGATTGATGGAAGGTGTGTGTGTGTGGGGGGGGGGGGG
>NC_028640.1:20822899-20829633 GCF_001406875.1 Solanum pennellii
GGTGAGGCGGAGGTAAGGGGAAAACATTATTTTTATCTTTTGCAAAACTTATTTTTTTTTCTGTTTTTGAAAAACAAATAAATTTAGGGGTATGTTGGTGGAAGGTGGGGGGGAGGCACCCTGGGGGTGGGGGGCCTAGGGAAGGGGGTAACTTTTTTTTTTTTTTGAAAAACAGATTTTTTAAAATGAGTTTAAACCATTTTATCCAAACCATATTTGACCAAATCCATATTTGTCTATATTCTATTAGGATGGATTGTGATCCAAACCATTTTTGCCCCATTCATATTCAGTCCATTCAAGTCCGATTCTATCCAACCATTGTCACCCCTACATACCACATATGCTTGCAAATATTAATGCTAAGAACTCTCATAATTATCCAAAAACAAAAATAAGTCTTGGAGAATCACTATTTTGCTTATACATCTTCATTAGATTTATTTGATATGCATGCAAAGTTTATTAAAAAAAATTATATATATTTGTTGTATATAATTTTTTTTTAAAATACGAGCTTCATTTATAACTCTACATAAATATATTGTAAATGGTATGAATAGTTTTAGAAAAAATCTCCAAAAAAAAAATTGAAGTTTGAAAATATTAAAAATAATAATTATGAACAAATAAAAAAGAAAAAAGAAATCTACAAATAAAACATTAATATGTAGTCCCCAACTACATCACACAATAAACTTATGAACACTAATAATATTACCAATACTTAGGATTTATTAGTTTAACATTTTGTATATTAAAAATAAAAGGTAAGTTTAAGTTTGTTTTTCCTATACATCTTCAAATATAAAAAGTTACTTAACAACTATTTTGCATGTATCTATAAGATGAAGGAGGGTAATTTGCAATGGTTAATTAATTAAGTGGTAAATTATTGAAAAGTTACTCAACAACTTTTTTGTATTATATTGAGTTGTTACTTTTCAATTAAAATATATGACAATTTTTATTATCCTAGAGATAGTAATTATCACACTAAAGAGTTTTAATTAAATTTTTATTGTCACCATAATAGATGTTATGCTATCAAACTCCTAACTTTTCTAAAAGATGTTCTAATTTGACTCTTTAAAAACTATTTATCATGTAAATTGTTTTTTTCTTAATTTTTTTCTTCTTTTGACTTAAATTGGGTTGTGGCTTTCCACGTACATACTTGCTTTGATTATACTAAACCATAACATGTTCTTTTTCAATAAAGTGGCCAGTTTGCCTTTGGAATTACAAAAACAAATAAAATTAAGACTTCCAAAAAAATGATAATTGTTTTGATGAATATATTTTTTTTTTAATTACTTTTTTCATTTTGATTTATTAATCTTATTTGATTTTCATAGAGTTTAAGATAATAAAAAAGATTTTTGAATATTGTAATTTTGAATCAAACACCATACATATATCAAATATATTGTATTTCTTTTAATTTTGTGTCTTATAAGTTTCATGTATAAAATGGAATTAAGACGGTGTTGAAAATGAATTATAATATTTTACTAAAAAAAGATGAACTAAAAAGTAAAGTAGGACAAACAAGTTGAAATAAATAGTGTATTCAAGTTTTATTAAAAGGTAAAATAATCAAAAAATATTTTCATTCGTAAAATTTCAACAAAATGTATCGTAAAACTAAAAATGTAGCTTAGTATAGATACAAAAATAACATTTTTATATTACAACAAAGGAAGTTGTATAATAATAATAATATTAATTTAAATTGCACACTAAGTTTTTTATAATTATTTTTTAAATTTTTTTTGACAATTAAATAATAAAATTATAATTACTTCAAATTTGAAATGTGATTAACTTTTACAATATTCGCGCAACGCGCGGGTATCACGATTCAAAATGAGTCGTGAGGGGCACCCACACTTAACCTCCAACAATATCGTCAAAATGCTAGATTAGTAGCTATTATAAACAAACCTTACGAATGACAAAACTCAATGGTCCTCGCATTCCATTGCACATAGACAAAACATAATACCGATGATGAGATAATTCTTAAGTATATCGTAAAAATTTTCATAGTAGCTCTCCTATAAATTCTCATAAGCAAAGTGGTACATGTAGAACAACTCAAATACTTCAACCACTCAAATACTACAGTAAATATGTCATATCGAAAATAACCAAGGTGTAATAACCCTAATAACTCCTTCCATAGTATCTATCTCAAACATTTCAACTGACTCTATCTCTTTGATTTTCTAGCTATCCACAATCACTTATTTAGTCCTTATTATAATTGCACATATATACTTGGTTTATCGAACCACCCTTCCTCTGAAGTCAATCCTCTTAATACTAACAAAACATCATAACCACATCGATCATCTTACTTACTCCCAAACCATCATTAGCATCAAAGTATCCTTATCAAATATTTTTTCAAACTATGACCATCTCTCGTTCCATTTAAGCATTTCATGACAAATGTGAGTCACAAACAAGGCTAATGACACTAATTTCAAATTTAATAGTACCTTTTCATTGAGATAAAATTATTAAATAGCACCCAAAGTCAACTTCACACCACTTCTATATACCATGCTTTATCTACCATTCTAAACGATCACATACCTCATTGCAACACTTAGGGAAATTTTTGGTGACTCAAATTATTCGGTATATCATAAGCTCATAACCTTTATTCACCATTTAATGTCTATTTAACGTATCTTCACATTATATGTAGTCCCATCAATAGAGGAGTATTAACCAAACTCTAAATTCTTAATAACCATGTAGAAATATATATCTCCTTTTACATCATTCTTAAGTACTTTATCATAATTTGAGAAATCAAACCCCACGTAAAAGACTAAATTTTTCATACCTCACTGTTTGTCACCCAAATAAAAATTCAATCTTTATAAAAATCAATTATAACCTCCTAGTAAGTCTATACATAACTAGTTCACATTTCACACTGAAATCTATATTCGTAGGCAAAAAAATCAATACAACCTTCAACTACACCCCAATGATTTATATGAGAGGTCTTATTCCTTTGTTTTTCTCAAATTCTTCTCATGGTAAAAAATTTAGGTAGGTCGACCCTTGAATGTATCAAACTCTTAGTTCTCTAGCTCGCTTACCACTCTAATCCTTTTACCAACAACCCATGACGCTTTACTTCACACTCCAAAATCAAAATTTTCAGGGAAATCCTTTCTTAGATCCTTTAACAAGCAAAAGTAACAAACTTTACGATTCAGAACATGCACAGGTCTTTCCAATTATCCAATACACCACAAGATTAATCATTTGTTTTCTTACTAATTCATACCTTGACTAAACCTACTACAATGAATGTAGACTCAAAATAAAGAACTTGAACTTTGATTTCAACCATATAAGCCTAATTCACTTATCTAGCAACATTGAAATCATACCTCGAGGCTTTTTATGAATTCATGTATCTTCGCTTATCATTGATCGTCATTCCATCAAGCTTACCATATCCTCCACTATAAATTCAACCCTACTAATTACTAAATTAAACACTACAACAGACCTTATCATCCCACTAAAGTTTAACGCATGTACACTCTTTTCTAAAGTCTTTTCCAATACTTTTAACCAACAGATTAACACGTGACACTATTACCATTACCATAATCAGAGCAAAACAGATGAAATCACGCGTCTCTGAATCCAATTCTCAAATCCTATGAAGATACCTCTTTACCCCTTACAATTAGAGAAAACATGTTTGTCATCCTGTAATTCTGATGGCTACACATCCCACAAATTTTATCTTATTTTAATTATGACTCTAACTTCTTTATATTCTATTCAAGCGGTGCCCCAACATCTCCTATAACTTTTCATACAATCACATCACTCACTAAATAGTAGAAAATCACAACCTTAAATACTCGCAAGTCTTTATTACCATACAAAATTCATTTAACCGAAAAATCCTAATTATATAGTTTCATTCCAATCACAATCCCTCACGAATTTACCATCATGCTCAGTTATCCTTTGTCATCACCACGAAGTGAACCTTTTCCTCGACGTGACTCCTTAAACTCAGGTATACCAATCAAAATTAAGGGAATAACTCAATTTTATAAGCATTTTCTTACTAAAATCTTCAATTTAGTTCACCCAAGTATACTCACTAGGACTTTCTTTTCCTATTAGTTTGTCATTCTAGTATCAATCTACTTTTTGAAGCTTAAGATAAAATCTCCACTACTACTTTAGAATCCTCAAGATACGCTTCACAACCTAATTGCATTAATACAGTACCAAATATCCTCCACTAAAATATTTCCTAAAAAAAAATAATGCAATCAAAGTTCCTATAGTAATAAACTAGTTGGTTTCTCAAATGTGAAAGCAACAGAGAATCCCATTACCTAATTATGTCACACCACTAATTACTTCTTAATTATTTGATATTCACACTTGACAATCGATGTATTCGTTTCTACATAACACAAGTTCCGCACCATGAAAGGTCATTAAATCTATTACTAGAACACACCATACTATCGAGAAGATCGTACACCAATAGCCAACATATTTCTATCCATTGAATAGATCAAAAATATTATTAAATTCATTCTTAGATCAGGTAGATGACAAAAATAACACACATCATAACTTTAACCAAGTAACCATCTATATTAGAGTAGTAGTTGTATTATGACCCTTTTTTATATACACTTAATCTATAAAATCGTAGTAATATTTCTGTCCTCAATTGACTCAATAAAATTTCATTATTCACTATGCAATCCATATATCTTATGAGAACTTTACTACATTTTCCAAAGTAATGATATTCATTATCTAGCCATTCCGTACAAACTTTTTGAATGTTGTCACCTTGGCAAAGTCATCTTGATTCACCCCTATACCTCATATCCATTAAGATCCGTAGAATGTACTTTGCCATGAAGAAGCCAAAAAAAAAAAAAGCTACCCATGTCATAGGTAGTGTCATTACCGGCAAGACTCAACATGAGACTGCCACTACATTTTTGCATCTACCCGAAATTAGTAAGTCAGAAACTTAATGTCCCATCACTCTACCATATCCATCTTAGGAAACAACTCCCGTGACCAACAATAGGGAAACCATAAGCATATTCATATTCAGTACCCATGAGGAATAGGGTTTCAACTTTAAGAACTTAATAAAAAGATCATATTAGTCACTAGTAATTACATGTCTATAATGAATCGTGGAAACATATCTATTTTAAAGTATGCACACTCTCTTGCTGGTGTTGGTGTTTTCAATTCTACTACTCTAATACTAATCATATGCAAAATCGAGTGAAGAATGTCAGATACAAATTTGTATCACCTAGATACCAATTGCACTTAAGTAGTAGCACGAAAGAATGAAGGAATGAAATTTTCTTAATGTCTTATAGCCTCTCAAAGAAAAGTAAAGGTGTATCCATACCGTTCCTAGGTTCGGTACTAGGTTGTCCCTTTCTTGTCATAACCAAAATATGAAAATTTCCATGGTAGTGTTGGTTTTAGACCTTTTAAATTAATTAATTAATATACTAAATAAATTAAATAGGTAACCTAGGGAAATTACTAAAGTACTCCTTAGTTGATTGGACCATAACTAACCTTTTGGACCATTTTTAGGTTAGGTACTACGTTGTCTCTTTAACTAGTACTAGGTTAGTGTAAATCCGATTTTGGTCCTAGATTGTCGGGTTCACTAGTGGGTCCATTTCGATCAGTCCTAGGTTAGTTAGCTATTTGGGGCAGTAGGTTAGAGTCTAAAATTGGTTAGGAAGTTAGGCCCCACATGTAGTGGTCCCTTAAGCATGTTTTTGTCCCCTTAACTACCTTAACCAAATTCGGTTAGGGTGGTCCCCTCCTTTGATTCTTCTTCATATGTCTTGCACATGTGCTTTCACATGGATTGGTTGTACTTTCCTAACTAACTATTATTTATGTTTCCTTTGGGAATGTTTACTTAGTGTCCCAAGGATCCTCACTATGTCCTTGGGAACTGCTTACTCTACATGATCATTTTAATTGATCATGTCACATGGTATCTAGGCTTGACACTTGGATGCCTCATACCTTTCTGTGAGTCAAAGGAAAAAGCATTTTAGTTTAGAGTTGTAATTATAGGTACATTTCCTAAACAAGCTCATTAATAATTAAATATATCGCTAACACCCTTTAAGCCAATATTTTCTAATATGCCCAATATTTTGCTTATTCGGGTATTATATAGAAATTGGCTAACACCCCTTAGCCATTTTTCTATACTATTCCCAATATTTTCAATATTGACATTGGAATGCCTATGTATCCCCAATACGCATTCTTAAAGACCTAATGGGCTCTTCACTAGACATAAAATTTTCTGGAATGTTACATGAATTATATTCAAGACTCAGATCTTTCACCAATCTAATTTACAGTGACGGAAAACCCTTTATTTATAGGGAAAACTTAACTTAGTCCCCAAGTAGGATTCCTAACCATATCCTAAAAAGGACTCCACATAATTAGACATTTACTATGACAAAAATGTTTATAACACACACACACAAGCACGCACACACGCACGCGCGCGCGCGCACACACACATACACACACAGACACACACACACAGACACACACACACACACACACAGACACACACACACACACACACACAGATATATATATATATATATATATATGAAAAGTAGTGAGGAATTAAAACTTTTCAC
>NC_028640.1:20830014-20849396 GCF_001406875.1 Solanum pennellii
ATATATATATATATATATATATATATATATATATACATACATATATATATATATAGATACATATATATGATGCCTTCGTGCTAGCATGAGCCCAATAATAGTGTCACTTAAAATAGTGCGAATTAGGTCAAATTTGCTATTTAGTTGCATAATTCTCATCATATATATATTGTAGTCGAATAAACATTTCTACTTTCTAGCATGTAAAAGAACAACCTCTTTTGATTTACGAGTATTCAAGCAAAATATTATGGTCAGGTGACGTAGCTAGCATGTTAGACTGCACATGTACGTTCTCTATAGTAGATGTAGGGACACGATACAGATCGGTAATTTGGTATTAGTAGCAAAAGTGAGAAAATTTGTTGAGCCGGTCGACTATCCAGCCATACGTTCCAGAAGCAGTCAATGCTACTTGATACATCTACCAAAAATAAATATGGATTTTTTGAAAAATTGAGCACATCATATAGTATTTCAATAGAAAATTGCATACATATTTGTTATTAAAAATTGGTAAATTCAATAAAACATATTCAGTTTGCTCATTTTTAAATCTATCAAGTACTAAAAGTTGAAAATCAGCGATAAGGCATCTTTGTAATTCCGTCTGTTTTAATACTTTCATTTATGTATGTCTATAAGAATGACTGCACAACAATATCCGAACTATCATGTCTATAAGATCTTATAAGAATGTCCCAAACAAAGCGCAAGAATTTTCTTATGTAATTTTCTTTGCAACAACAACATATTCTTATAAACGAAAGTGCAAATACAAGAGAATGCACACAAAGAGATGTACTCGGAAACTTGTGCCAATTTAGACATAAAACCATGTCATTTTGAACATTGATCATCACTCAATAATAGGGATTATGTTCACATCGCTTCAAGCATCGGCTTGGAAGAAGTAAGAATTTACGTTGGAATGGAAGTGAATTGATCTGATTAATATTGGATTGAAATTGTCATGAGTGTTTATAAAGCTAAATAAAATAAATTATTTGATGTCCATACCAAAGGCTTTCCAGTAACTCTTAGTAGAATATATAGTTTACTTCATCACACTACACTTTGCTTCCACAGTAAGCAAATTTGTTGTTATGAACAACGAAATCGAGGGGGAAAAGAGCAAAAGATCTGAAGAGGAAGCTTGCCAAATACAAATACTTAGACTATAGTTTTAAAGTCATATTGTCCATAAAAACTCTAAGCAAACTCTATATAAGTAGAATCTCTCATTGGTCTAAATATGCCATTTGCTTTCTTTCTTTGTTTTCCTAACCTCGTGATTCACATATTCATTTTACATATATCACCCTTTCTAACTCGGCCTAATTTCATAGTGCAGATATCCATGTTAATCCTATGTATATATTGAATAGATTTGTCTGAAACACAATGGTCAATGTTTCTTAGCTGTTATAAGCATGACTTAGTTGAAAGAAATAGACGAAGCAACTAGAAATGAAAAGGCCAAATTTGTACATACCTAAGACTCCCATTCCTTTTGATTAACCTAATGTAAAATAAACTTAAAACGAAGCCATTTCAATAATTAACACACCAATAGAAATAACGTTAAAGGCAAATTAATTTTTTTATGAGGAGGTTTCATCAATCACTAAATATCACACAAATTAGTTGCTAATCCCATCACCTTCTTTGATTTTACAGTGTAACACTTTAACAAAATTCAAAATTTGAGAAGATTCATTAAATGTGAAGTCAATATAATTTGTGGAAGAATTTGTACAAAGTGTTAAGACCTAATTCTTACTTGGCCAAGAGAAAACAAAGAGAAGAAGCAAAAGCTGAGAAGAAAAATACATGAAGACTGAAATCTATTAAAATTTTTCATATGTTCTAACGAATAGTCCTGACGAAGTCAAAGGTAAAAGGATTTTCAAACAGTAAAGCTCACCATTGCATATACGTGCTTAGAAAGAACTCAAAATTCTCATATTAATTCACACACAAAACGATATTGTAGAAAGTGAATTTATTGATAAATTCATATTAAATTTGGATTAAATATTAAATCACCATACGTTGACCAAGTTAAATTACTGGTTGATAAAGTCAGATTATTATTTAAGTCAAATTACATGACTTAAATCAAGTTCAAATCACTTGGCGCCAGTCCATTAAGTTGTCAAGATGATCCCAACTCATGTTCTTCAGGCCTAGCGGTCAAAATTGCTCGGACCAAAATACCCCTAAAGCCCTAACTCAAGTCTATAGACAGAGTTCTTCTTATGAACAAAAAAGACACACAAATACATACATACAGAAATACATAGTTGCTCTTCAATGGTGATCTGCATGTCTTTCGCATACAAAGAAGTCTTTGCTCGAAGTGTTGACACGCAAGTATTCCGTCAAATCAAGAACATCCTTGAAGAGAAAAATGAGAGGATTACATCTTTTATTAAAGATTTCATAAAGATTGTAACCTTTGTATTAATTCAAATACAAATATCATTGTTTGCTTGCTATTTTTCCTTTCCTTGTTGGTGTTTTTAAGGGACGAAGCTTTAGACCCATACAAATATGCACGCCCAGTGGGACAATTTTTACCTCTCATATTTTCTCTTCCAAAATACAAGTTCAAGAACATTGAGATGGATTCTGAGAAGATCAACTCGAAATCTGCATCTGCATCCAAATCAGGATCTACATTTGTATCTGCATTTGCATCCAAATCTGCGTCTGCATCAAAATCTAGATCTGCATCTGCATCGAAAGCTGCATCGGTATCAAAATATGCATCTGCGTCTGGATTCGCATTTGCTTCCACAAAAACTGATGGATCCAAATTGTACATCGATGTGGAAAACATCCTTGATGTTACTGCGGGGAACATGAGACCTATCACAAGGAACCAAGCCCTCTGCTTTAGTCGAAGATGATGTCTTGAGCACTGGATCTACCCCACATAACATGTTTGCATCACATGTTTGAGAAAATCAACACCATTCTCTATCACCTACTATGGTAATGCACGCGATGGTGACTAGCACTTCATCCGTAGAAGCACAACTTGCGAGCTTGACAAGAGCTATTGAAGGCTTGACCAAGTACATTCAAGATCAAGATGCTCGAATTGTTAAGATAACTGATAGGGTGGAAGGCATGATGGATAAAGAATCAAGTCATGCACCTGAAAAATGTCCACAAGTACAAGAGACTGTTGATCGCCCTTCAAAGCAAGTGCATCATGCTAAAGAGATCCAAGTTTCCTCTGACGGAACATTCCCGATCAACCAAATCAAGAAGTTCATCATGGGAACCATTAAAGACAAGTAAGAGGTTGCTACGAAATCCTCCTTGACATATGCAAGTCCATACACTGCAAGGATTGATAGCTTGAAAATTCCTGCCGGTTATCCACCTCCAAAATTTCAGCAGTTCGATGGTAAGGGAAGTCCAAAGCAACATGTGGCACACTTAATTGAAACGTGCAACAATGGTGGGACATACGGCGACTACCTCGTCAAATAATTTGTTCTCTCCCTTAAGGGCAATGCTTTTGATTGGTACACAGACCTTGAGTCTGGTTCCATTGATAGTTGGGAACAAATGGAGAAAAAATTTCTCAACCACTTCTATAGAACAAGACGTACTGTAAGCATCATAGAACTTACAAACACATGTTAGCAAAATGAAGAGACGGTCTTTGACTTCATCGACCAATGGAGGCATGCAAGTCTAAACTATAAAGATAGACTTAGTGAAGCTTCATGCATAGAGCTCTACATTCAAGGTATGCATTGTGGTCTGCGCTATATGTTGCAAGGCATAAAGCCTAAAACTTTTGAAGAATTGGACACTGGCTCTTATGATATGGAGTTGAGCATGTCGTCGGTTGGAACTGAAGCGCCACCTGTCCACGAACTCCGCAAAGTCAAAGTAAGGCATGAATTTAAGAAAGTGGGAAAATATTTGCCTAAGACTGAAAACAAGGAATCCATGAACGTCAATACCTCTAATGTGAAATTCACCACAAGGCTGGGCAACACAAAGAGCGCAAAAGAGAATTCTTTTGAAGGAAGGATGAATCAAAATCTCACCTTGAAGGAAATGTAGCGGAAGGACTATATTTCTTGAGTCAAATGTTTCTGCAATCTTTGATGAAATCCTTGAGATGAAACTTTTTGAGTTACCAGAGATGAAACGACGAGATGAAGCAGGGAGGAGTGATGATCAAAAATACTGCAAATATCACCGGTTGGTTGGCCACCCTATCGAGAAATGCTTCGTCTTTAAGGACAAAATCATGGACTTAGTTTGCGAAGGAAAGATTCAACTTGAAAATGATAAATTGAGTTCAAACAAAGTTAGTATCGCTTATCTGACTTACCAAATATGGTCATGACCTCCAATTTTGACAAAGGAAAAAATGATCAAGACATCCCAAACATCAATCAGACAAGAATGATTAATTTAAGAGACTTTGAGCCCATTGATGTAAATAATTTGTTATCTCTTCCTATACTAAGTGATGTGTCTTCTGTAGGAGAGGGATTGACAAGAGAAGATGAAGACCCAGTCGATGATCTTGTGGATTGGGGCTGGACTCTTGTGACTCGTCATAGACACCAAAAAATGAGTTCGCACAAAGAGTCAACAAAGCGACACGTCAGGAAAAAAATGTAAGGTGACCCGAAACCAAAACTTTGAGTCTACATTCAAAGAAGAAGGAAATAAAGGTGCACCACTACCAAGAGCCTCCTCGTCCAATTACTTTTGAGGAATATTTGCCAAATTGGTCATATACCAAGTTCACATGCGATGGCACAAAAGCTCTATGTTGTAATGTCGATGAAAAGGAATCAAAAGATGCAACTCCATCATATCAATCATCAAAAGATGCTCCAAAGTCATCTCCTAAAGTTGAAAATCCATCGTGTCCATCGCCAAAAGATGCTCCATATCTATCTCCTTGAGTCGAAAATGCATGTATGGCCAAAATCACATTCTCTGACGATGATCTTCTATTTGGCGACACATTTTATAATCGCCCTTTATTCATGGTCGGTTTTGCACGTGAGAAATGGGTAAATAGAATCCTAGTTGATGGAGGATCTTTAATAAACATCCTTTCGATTCGCACGATAAAATAACTTGGGATATCAACGACATATCATAGTTATAGTCACTTGATGATCCAAAGATTCAATCAAGGAGGACAAAGGTCTATAGGTACACTCAAAATAGACCTCACCATCAGAGAGTTACAATCAACCGTGTGGTTACATGTAATTGATGCAAAGACTTCATATAACATTTTGCTTCGTAGGTCGTGGGTATATGAGTAAAAAGTAATCCTATCTACCTACCACCAATGTTTGAAGTATTATGAGAATGGAGTTGCAAAAAGGATTATTGCAGATGATAAGCCATTCACTGAAGCTGAAGCTCACTTTGCTGATGCAATGTTTTACTTGCAGAAATGTTCCATAAAAGTTGATGGCATTGCATCCGTAGATGTCGGACTCCTTAAAGATAGCTAAGGTAGCGGTCGACAAGGCAAAAGTCGCAAACAAGGAAGATCCAAAGCTTAGCAATCCAAACAAGATGTCTAACATGATTGGTGCTTTTTCAAGCAAAAAGGTCACATCTATTCTTCGTTATGTCCGAAAGGCAAAGGAGGACAAGGGACACTCTCTCGAGTTGCGAGAAAATACGCTGGAAGGTTTGACCCTTCTTGTAAGGCGAATTGATATGATGAAGTCATCCACAAAATTATATGGGAAGTCCACAAAATTATATGGGAAGTCTACGGATTCTGAGTCATTACTTCACGAAAAATTTGCTGCCCGTAAGTCACCCCAATATGAAGTAATCCTTATGAAGCGTACAAAAGAAGGTTTTGATCCAAATGCTTACAACCTGCTAGCAAAAGCTGGATTCGATCCAAATGAACCATCGAAATTGTGGAAGCTTCCGTCAGAACCCGCTATGAGGCAACAACGTGAAGGGGTGGGCTACAAGAAGCCTCCACCTATTCGTATCTCCATAAAAGGGTTGAGCAACAACTACATAACTGCGAAAGACGAGTCTACTAATTCTAACAAGAGGCCTTCTATCTTCAATCGATTTTTAAGCTCAACACAGAGGATTTCTGTATTTGAGAAGTTAGGGCCATTGAGGAAGAAAAACAAGGTTCGGAGAAATAGCAAGGGTATACAAGCATTTTCTTTACCCAAATCTCAAAATGCTCCTAAAGACTTTCAAAGTCTAATCCCTTCTAGAATAAAGCGACATATGAACAATGTGGTCTCTTGTGGATACGTACTAAAGTTCAAGTCGCATGTTGTGGTCTACACTAAGCAACGTGAGGAAGATGAAAAAAAGTCTTGGATCTTCATATCATGTCACTACACAAGATAAAATGCATACTTTTTCTCCAATTAAAATTGCTGGAGACTCGGAGAATGTTTCATAGTGTTACCACATATCTTGCAACTATGGAGAACCTCAAGAAGATGAAATGCTAAATATGTGCCATCTGAACTTGAAGAAGGAGTAAAAGTGACCGTTGATGCATTGAAAGAAATCAACCTTGGAACTGATGAAGATCCAATACCCAGTTATGTGAATGCTTCACTAGCAAATGATGAGGAAAGGGCCTACGTAGACTTACTCAAAGAGTATAAAGATGTATTTGCTTGGAGTTACAAAGAAATGCCTGGATTAGACTCGACGGTACCAGTCCATCATCTTGCTGTGAGAAGTGGTGCACATCCTGTCAAGCAGACTCAACGTCGTTTTAGGCCTGAATTGGTTCCCGTGATTGAAACTGAAGTTAACAAGCTTATTGAGGCTGATTTTTCCGTGAAGTTAAGTACCCCACATGGGTTTCAAGTATTGACCCCGTGAGGAAGAAGAATGGGAAAATTTGGGTTTGCGTCAACTTTAGGGATCTCAATAATGCACGTCTAATAAATGAAATTCTGCTTCCTATCCCTGAGCTTATGATTGATGCAACTACTGGGTAAGAGGAAATGTCTTTTATGGAGGGTTCATCCGGCTACAACCAGATTCGCATGTCACCAAAGGATGAAGAGTTGATCGCATTCCGCACTTCTAAAGGAATTTATTGCTACAAGGTAATGCCATTTCTTTTGAAGATTGCAGGAGCAACATACCAAAGAGCTATGCAGAACATCTTTGATAACATTCTTCACAAAAATGTTGAATGTTTGTTGATGATTTAGTAATGAAATCAAGTAAAAGTGTAATCACTTGAAAGTCTTATGGATGTTGTTTGATCTACTACGAAGGTATCAACTTAGAATGAATCATTTAAAATGTGCATTTTGGAGTTACATCTTGAAAATTCATCGGCTTCATTGTACAACATCGAGGAATTGAAATTGATCAAGAAAAAATAGATGCAATTCTTAAGATGGTCGAGCCAAGAAACATCCATGAATTGAAGAGTCTGCAAGGGAAGCTAGCATATCTTAGGAGATTCATCTCGTATCTAGAAGGAAAGTGTCAACCATTCAGTCGTCTTATGAAAAAGGCCACTCCTTTTGAATGGGAACAAACTTGTAGTAATGCCTTTGAGAGCATCAAGTTTTACTTGACCAAACCAGCAGTTTTAGCAGCTCCTGTTCCTGGAAAGCCATTCATACTTTACATATCAGTTCAAGAAAGATCAGGGGGAGCTAGCGCAAGAGAATGACGGAGGGAAAGAAAATTCCCTTTACTACTTGTGTAGGATAATGACACCAAATGAGTTGAAGTACTCGCCAATCTAAAAGCTATGTTTGGCCTTGGTCTTCTTAATTCAGAAGATGCAACATTAGTTTCAAGCTCATATCGTCCGTCTTATTTCTAAATCAAATACCATCAAATTTGTGATGTTGAAACCCGTCCTAAATGATCGACTAGCAAGATGGTACCTCTAGTTTCTGCAGTTTGAAATTGTGTATGTTTATCAAAAGGCTGTGAAAGGGCAAGCATTGACAGACTTCTTAGCAAACCACCCAATACCTGATGATTGGGAACTCACTGATGAATTACCTAATAAAGATACAATGGTTGTTGGAGTTCAACCACCTTGAAAGATGTATTTTGATGGGGACTCACATTGTGAAGGATCCAGCGCTGGAGTGATAGTCGTCACTTCTAAAGAGGATATCTTGCCATATTCCTTCACCTTAACTCAATGTTGCTCCAATAATGTTGCAGAATATCAAGACTTAATTCTTGGGCTTGAAATGGCGGTCGATATGAAGAAATCGCATTTACAAGTTTTTGGAGACTCTGAATTAGTGATCAATCAATTGTTGGGTAGCTAGGAAGTCAAAAATCCATAATTGCGCCTCTATCATGACTATGCAAAAAAATTTATTAGATGGCTTGGAGATGTAACTCTTCAACATTTTCCAAGAAAAAAGAAATATGAAAGCTGATGCATTAGCTGCTTTGCCTTCAACATTGACTCTGCCCGACCAAGTTCAAATCACTATCTGCCGAAAATGGATAGTACCACCAGACGCGAATGAAGAAAGAAAGCTTGAACATCTTATAGATGTTTCACAAGTTGAGATAGTAGACTAGAGACATGCCTTGATTGATTACTTGGGCTACAATATACTTCCAGAAGACCCAAAGAGAAAGACTGAAATCCGTCATCGTGCTCCTCGATTTCTTTATTATAAAAATACTCTATATCGACGATTATTCGAGGGGGTTCTCTTGCGTTGTTTGGGAGAAGAATAAGCAAATCAAGCTATGTAAGAAACACATTCTGGAGTTTATGGATCGCATAAATCTGCGCCAAAGTTGCATTTTCATATAAAAAGAATGGGTTATTATTGGCCAACAATGGTAAAAGATTGCTTGGATTATGCTCAAAGATGTCAAGCATGCCAATTTCATGCAAACTTTATGCACCAATTTCCTGATGTATAAAATCCGACTATTGCATCTTGACCATTTGATGCTTGGGCGCTAGACGTAGTTTGACCACTATCGAAATCTTCTGGCAGCCACTTATACATCCTTGTTGCGACATATTATTTCTCTAAATGGGCTGAGGCGGTAGCCCTTAAAGAAGTAAAGAAGGAAAATGTTGCAAACTTCATGAAGGTGAATATCATATATAGTTTTGGCATTCCTAGTTATATACTAACAGATAATAGAAAGTCATTTTCCAATAAATTGATGGATAAGATCTGCGATCTTTTTAGATTCAAACAATGTAATTCTGCAATGTATTATGCTGCTGCAAATGGTCTAGCTGAAGCTTTTAACAAGACCCTGTGCAACTTGTTAAAGAAGGTCGTCTCCAAATATAAAGGAGATTGGTATGATAGAATGGAAGAAGCTCTTTGGGCATATCAGACGACTCAGTGCACGCCGACTCAATCAACTCCTTATTCTCTTGTTTTTAGAACTGAAGCAATCTTTCCACTTGAACGACAAATACCGTCATTGAGGATTGCCATCTAAGAGGGACTTACTGAAGAGATAATTCTCTCCTTGAAGAGGTGGAAGCTCTTAATAAGAAAAGGTAGGAAGCTTAACAAAGTCTTCAATGCTATTAAGCTCGTCTCTCTCGTGCTTTCAATAAAAAGATTCGCCTAAGGTCCTTCCAAGTTGGTGATCAAGGTCTTGCAGTTAGAAGACCAATTATCATATCTCATAAATCTAAAAGCAAGTTCACCTCAAAATGGGATGGATCATACTTCATCCAAGAAGTCTATTCAAGCGGAGCTTACAATTTTGTGGATTCAGACGACTTGCAAATTTGTCCCATCAATGGAAATTTCTTGAAGTAGTACTACCCTTGAAGCGGCGTCATACTCCTGGCCCACAAGAGTATAAACTATGTACGACTCCCCAAAAAAATGTCCGCTAGGTTGAAAATCTCGAAAGAGGTGGCCTAGGCAAAAGTTAGGACAAAAAAATAAAATCTCACTTTCTGAACTACGTTATGACTTGATCCTCTTCACTGAGCTACGTAGGCATCTTAGAGTATTTTTACACTACGTTCAGTCATAAGAAGAAGAAAAAATATAACGTCGCAATGTGAACATTATGTTGATTATTTCAAATAAAGAGTTGAGCACCCAAATTTCGAGCTGACTTTGAAGATAAATCTGCATTAATCCGTAAATCCTATGGATGTGATTTTGTACAGATTGAAGATCTTGAAGTTATCTTTATAACAAAAAATGAAGCTCATTATTCCCGCGCTCCTACTCCGCGTTATGAATTTTCTTCCACATGTGCGCAAAACTTAAGAAATCTGAAGATTCAAGCACACAGATTTTGACCCAACTTCAAAGATAGATTGACGTCGCCATGTGAACATTATGTTTATTTTTTCAAATGAAGAGTTGAGCACCCAAACAATTTTGAGCTGACTTTGAAGACAAATCTGCATTTATCTGTAAATCCTATGGATATGATTTTTGTACAGATTGAAGGTCTTGAAGTCATCTTTCTAACAAAAAAATAAGCTCATTATTCCGGCGCTCCTACTCTGCGTTACGAATTTTCTTCCACATGTGCGCAAAGCTGAAGAAATCTGAAGATTCAAGCACGCAGATTTTGACCCAACTTCGAACACAGATCTATGATAAACCGTAAATCCCATGGACGTGAGCTTTACGTAGATTGAATATCTATAAGTCATATTTCCAACCAAAAATGAATCTCATTATTCCGATGTTCCTACTCCATGTTATGAATTTTCTTCCACATGTGCGCAAAGCTGAAGAAAGCTGAAAAAAGTAACGTTTTGTTGCAATACTCATATGAACGCTAGCTTATGGAGTCTTTTTCTAATAAATAAAGGGGACTCGTGGAAAGAAACAATCAAAATTCAACGTTCAAGATGAGGAGTTTCTTATTGAAATATAAGTTACTATTTTATTGGTTCAAAAAAAAAGAACCACTACACCATAATGAGTGATCAGAAAATTCTAAGCAAATAAAAAAAATCCAACTACGAAAAAAGTTTGAGGCTTATGATTTCGTGGCGGCTTTTCTCGATCTCCTTTTCTAGCTTGGCGAATCTCTCAATTTCATCGTAAGACATCACATTATTTGCCTCCACATCTGCTAGAGTTGCTTGAAGTTTCTTCATGGATACATCTAACTTTTCATGTGCCAGCTTTGCACCATCGAGACGACATTGCGCATCAGAGAGGGCATTTTCATGTGATTCTTTAGTAATTTTTGATGATTTTGAAGTATCATACTCCGCGTACGACTTGAAGAAATTCTCTACATGATCCTCAAAGAAGATGCACCAAGAGTGGTTCGTCATCATAGCAGAAACTACAAAAGAAGTGTCAAGTGTGGTTTGTCGTTGAAGTTGCAACTAAAAAAAATACTTCATGTGTGGTTCTTTATCAAAGCCACAAATCTAAAAGAATATGTGCGACGCCTCAATTGTAGAGGAAGATATACTAAGTGTTGTTCATCCCTAAAGTCACAATTGCAAAAGAAAAGACATGCACCAAGTGGTTCATCATCAAAGTTGAAGCTACAAAAAAAAAAGATATCATGTGTGGTTCGTCGAAAAATCCGCTCATTGCAAAAGCCTCAATTGTAAAAGAAGAGGCACAAAGTGCTACAAAAGAAGATGTATCAAGTGGTTCCTCACCAATTATGGACTACATTTTGTTTTTTTTTTGGATGTGATATGGAGACTTTTTGCAGTTCATCGTAAACCTAAAAAAAAGTGATGCATCTCATGGTGCCAATTGCATGAAGCTTCAAATCGGCAAGGTGAAAAAATTTCGACATCTGCTATTGCGCTCGTCATGATTAATATTGTGTCTTAAAGTACCAATTGAACGAAGCTTTGAATCGGCGTAGTGAAAATTATGACATATGTTCTCGCACTTGTCATGATGAATGATGTGTCTCACGGTGTCAATTGCACGAACCTTCAAATCGGCATGGTAAAAATTATGGTATATGCTCACAGGCTCGTCAGGATGAATGATGTGTCTCACGGTGCCAATTGCACGAAGCTTCAAATCGACATGATGAAAATTATGGTATATACTCTCGCACTTGTCATGATGAATATGGTCCTATTGGCTTAAGATTTTAATGTTGTCTCTCCATGTAGATGATAAAAAAAATTCCCAATCAATACAGAAATCAATATGCGGCTCTTCGGTAAAGATGTAGAGAAGTAAATTCATGAAGACTTAAAGAGTCTATTTTCTATAGAATGAAGTCTCTCTCCGTGTGAGCTCTCCTATACCAAGATATAAACGTTTTGGTGAGACTCCACAAATCTGCAAAACAATAACGACAAGATTGAAGACCAACGTCGAAAATTAATTCTCGTCGATTCATGAAGAGTTTTACCTTGATTTTTGGATATGTTGTAGACTTTGATGTCTAGCTTATATAGAAACAAGTCGATCGTCATTCGAATCTCCTACACCAAGATAGAGACGTTTTGGTGGAACTGCATAGAGCTATAAAAAAAAGACAGATCTGATAGAAAACTTCAAAAATCAATTACCGCCAATTCTGAAGGGTTTTGGTTTTGAATTTAGGATATATAGTAGATATCTTAGCCTAGTTGCTGGAACATCAAACGTATCATGATTTAAATATTTCTACAACAAGTTATGAACTTTCTACCGCAGTCGTGCTAAAAAAAGTGACAAAAATTGAGTTATGCATGCCTCAAATTTACAACCAGTCCTTGTAAGAGCATGTTTATTTATAGAATCAAAGTACATAAATTGTGTTCCTACAAATTGTGAAATATTATGAAGATGGAAAGTTTATTTCCTACAAATTATGGTAAATTTTATAAGAATTAAATTATGGAAATAATTTTCCATGGGAGTCAAATTATGGAGATTCTATAGAAACTAAACTATGGTAAGTTTTCATAAGAATTAAATTATGGAAATTTTCCATGGGAATCAAATTATGAAAATTTCATAGAAACCAAATTAGTGTAATGTTTTCTCGGGAGATACATGAAAAAAAATATGCCCGAATGAGAATAGACTCACGTCATGAGAATTTGAATTCCTTGCGTTCCATTCAAATCAAGTTCTCTATCACCAAGTCAAGCTAGTGGACACAATCCTTGCTCATTCAATTGGTCATCATTTCGTAGTTAATGACCCAAATGAAATTACCACACTATGAAGAAATCTCATGTGATAAGTCTTCATGAGCTTGAAACACTTCAAGTCGAAAATGAGTTGATAAACAACCGAAAGCAAATGATCTCTTACAAATTAGAGAATATTGTCATCAAGACTCTGGTAAATGTTGACCTCAACATATCGGCATGGTCATTTCGCATGAAGCTTCAAATGTCTCGTGAAAGATCAACTACGAAAAAATAAAATAAACATTTGCTTCACAAATACTTCAAGGCTTGTCTTTACAAGTTCGACAAATCGAGCACCCCAACAAGCCTCGAAGCAGGGGGCATTTGTAGACAGTAAAATTTTTTATTGATAAATTCATATTAAATTTAGATTAAATCTTAAATAACCATACATTGACCAAGTAAAACTACTAATTGATAAAGTCCGGATTAATATTTAAGTCAAAATTATATGACATAAATCAAGTTCAAATCACTTGGGTCAGTCCATTAAGTTGACAGGATGAGCCCAACTCATGTTCTTCAGGACCAGGGGTTGAAATTGCTCGGACCAAAATACCCCTAATGCGCTAACTCATGTCTATATAAAGAGGTCTTCTTCTGGCCAAAAAAGACACACAAATACATACATACAAAAATACATAATTGCTCTTCAGTGGGTGATCTGCAAGTCTTCCTTATACAAAGAAGTATTCGCTCCATGTGTTGAGCCGCAAGTATTCCGTCAAATGAAAAACATTCATGAAGAGAAAAATCAGAGGATTACATCAAGAACATTCATGAAGAGAAAAATCAGAGGATTATATCTTTTAATAAAAATTTCATAAATATTGTAACCGTCGCATTAATTCAAATACAAATACCATTGTTTGCTTGCTATTTTTTCTTTCCTGTTTGCTGTTTTTCAGAGACGAAACTTTAGACGCTTACATATATCATGCATAATAAGCAAAGTTGAAATAAAGTATCATATACATCCTAAGCCATCAAATATATGTTGCTCGAAAATCCAAAAGGCCCAAATTCAATTGGAAAACACAACAATGTGAAGCCTAGACAAAAAAAATTAAATGGTTACAACAAAACTTTGTATAGAAACTAATATAAAAAGTTGTAATCAAAATCCTACACGAGAATCTCGAGCAGAGCTCTAATTCGCACACTCGGAAGTCAAAAGCCATAGATGAACGTGGCCAATCTCTATATACATAAACCCATCACTCCATTTGATTAACAACAGATACACAATAGAAGGCAAAATAATTTTCTCCTCATGAGGTTTTACCAATTCCTAAATACCACACAAATAGATTGCTAATCTCGTTACATTCCTCAATTCTACTCTTTAAAACTTCACCAAATTCAATATTTGATAAAAATATAATTTAAATTTAAAGTTGATATACTTTGCGTAGCCTAATTCGTTAACCAAAAGGCCAAAACTAAAAAGACCTAATTTGTCAACCAAAAGGCCAATTTAAAGTTGATAATCACATAAATTCATGGTTAAGCACGATGAAATAATAAAATTGAAGCACTTAGACCACATACCGAAGCAAAAAAGAGCACCAACATAAAACCTGATGAACTCATGTAGTATAGTGATTTACTTATAGCTATTGTCTAGCGGTGTAGTAGTTAGCATAAGTTGTTGTACAATTAAACACATGTGGAGAGTTGGAGAAGACATATAATACCACTATATAAAAAGACAAACTTACCCCTCAGTAACTTACCCCTCAGTGGAAGCAGACATGACGACGAAGAGGAGCTTCCACTTAGAGTCTTCTATATATTAGTAATATATATCGAATAAAGATCCATTGGTTATAAAACTCCATTCATTTTACGTTAAATAAATTTTTTTATATTTTTATCTTAGACATATTTACTCATACTTTTTAAAAAAACTACTTAATATATATTTTTTATAATATAAAACAACAGTTATATATAAACAATTCTAAACGTCATCAATTTACTTAGACTCTGATAAAATTTAGCACACAAAGAAGTCTATATTTTATATTTTTTAAATGTTTAATTCATAAATTTGTAAATTCTGATTTTCTTTAAAAAAGTAATTTAATCTAGAAAATTTTTAATATTTCAAAAAATACAATTTATAAAATTCAATTAAAATAAAAGTTCAATTGGTTATGCAACTCCACTTTAATACGGTTTCTTAAAATGATTTGCTCCTTTAAAATTGGAGAAGCAAAAATAGGTGAATTCCTAGAATGTACACACAAACATGATTAAAACGACGTCTTCCTCAAAATTGGAGAAGAAAAAATATTTTCAGCCTTCGTATTTATCCCTGCGGTTACAAAATGGCTCATATATGCCCTTACCGTTATACAAACGGCTCACATATACCCCTGCGGTTACAAAATGGCTCACATATACCCTTCATTTAACGGAAGTTAAAAAATTAGTTTTAAATTTATATTTATTACTTTTAATTTTTTTAAAAAAATTATTTAGGGGTATATATGATTCTTGTATCAAAGTTCAATGTATATTTTAATTATTTAATACATAAATTATTTTTTGACTTCTTTTATTATAATTATCTGTGTTTCTTATTCTTATTTTATTTTTTTCTTTCATTCCTTTGTTTAAAGAAAAAAATTTAAACTATTTTTTTGTCTATATTGTAATTTAATTTTTGTATTCGAAGAAAAAAATTTGGTCATCTACAATAAGTTTTACAAGAATATTAGTGAAACATAAATAAATTTGATTATCAAAATAATAATTCTAAATTAGTCATTGAAACAAAAAAAAGTCAAAAAAATATGTTTGACGAGGATTAAATTTACTCATATGGAATTATATATTGTAGAAAAAAATAATAAAAAGTTAGATTAAAATTATCTTTTTTTCATTTCCGTTAGAGGAAAAGGGTATATGTGAGCCATTTGTTTATAAGTAGGGGTATATATGAGCCACTTTCATAACAAGGGGTATATCAGCTCCAAATGACAAAGTTGAGGGGTATATCAGACCCTTTTCCCTTTGATAAATATACGCACAAATATATTTTTTAAGACTATAGTGTAAATACATGACTCTTTTATTTAAAATTTATAACAAATACATTTTTATAGATAAAACAATTGGAGCAATTTTACAACTCCTCAACAACGTCCACTTTTCAGGGAAACTTAAACTGCATCGTAAAGTAAATTGCTTCTTCAAATGTCTTGTGTTATAATATAGAACTTTCTTCAGTAAAAAATTTCATATGTTTTGTGAAATTTAAAAAAAGACATGGTTACAATTTAACACAACTTCAGAAATAAACTTGAAGTTCATGTTGTTCATTCGTGGAAAATACCATTGTTGATAATCAAAATATTGATTAATCCAAATCACAATTAACTGCCGCCAAAGAAAGGTTTAAAAAAATTATCGTACTTTCTCTATCAATATATCTTAACAATTAGCAATGTAGTTTTATATGCATTTTCTGTAAGAATTCTAATTTCTACATCATTGCATTCAATGTTTGTGTTGTATATATGGTCTGTCTACAAAATAAAACTATTGTCACTGTTTCTTTGTTTTTATTCTTGCTCTATTGTTTTTCACAATTTCAATTATACAAATGATTTTCTTTCTATAGCATGTTTAATTTATTTCTTCTAATGAAAGGAGTGTTTTACATGAAAGAACAAGCTTTCAAAGGTAATGATTGAGATTCATAAGTATTTTTTTTCTTATTAATAGGAGTTTTCATTAAACTTAATTTTTTATATTGTGATTGAGTGTTTTTAAGATATTATTTTGATTGGAGGTTTAGTTTAAAAAATTATATAAACAATTTTTATTATAATTCAATTTTTTCTGATTTTTTATTATATAACACATTAGAAACTGTAGTATGAATGTAGTTTCAATAAAACAATAATTTTAAAATTTTTTATAATCATTTCAACATGAGATTCGAAATCAATAATAATTATAGAATTAATTTATTGTTAAAATATGTTGACACGTGATGTTTATGGACCAACATAGTGAATTTATAATATGCTATTTCAAAGTTATTTTATGTTAACACTTAAATATGATCAATAATAATTTCTAGATGGAAATAGACAAACACATATTATTAACCTTTTTATTGTTATTTTATAGGATCTCACATACCACACATGCTTGCAAATATTAATGCTTAGAACACTAGTACCCAAATGCATAATTATCCGAAGACAAAAATAAGTCTTGGAGAATCACTATTTTGCTTCTGCATCTTCATTAGATTAATTTGACATGCATGAAAAGTTTATTAAAACAAAAAAATTTTTATTTGTTTTATATAAATTTGTCAGAAAAAATAGCTTCATTTATAATTATATATAAATATATCGTAAATGATATGAAAATTTTAAGAAAAAATCTCCCAAAAATGTTGAAGTTTGAAAATATTAAAAAATAATAATTATGAACAAATGAAAAAGAAAAAAGAAATCTACAAATAAAACACTAGGATGTAAATCCCCAACCACATCACTCAATAAACTTATGAACACTTATAATTTTACAAATATTTTGTATTAAAAATAAAAGGTAAGTTTAAGTTTATTTTTCCTATATATCTTCAGATTTAAAAAGTTACTCAACAACTATTTTTTATGTATCTATAGAATGAAGGAGAGTACAGTAAAACCTCTATAAATTAATATAGGTTAGAGCATGAAATTTTATTATTTTACACATATATTATTTAATCGATAAATTAATATTTATTAATTTAAAGATATTTTGCGATTTGAGGAAGATTAATTTTGATTATCTCAATATCATTGTATCTTACTAATTTATGTATCATATTTATTGATTTCACATAAAAAAATATCATACATAAAGTACAACGAATATATCAAAATCATTGTATCTTTTTAATTTCAAATGTTGTGATAATAAGAGCTTTCAAGATGTATTATCGAACATAATTTATCATAGATTAAAAGATTATGAAGTGGAACAAAATGATCCAACAAAGATCAATGTTTTGGATGCTTTCAATGATGCGATTCGTGTTTGAACAATGAATGTTCAGACAATAGCAAATTATTTTTGATACTGTAAAAATCGTTCTGGAGATGCAATCTCAGAGAATCTGAATGAACCTACTTGTGGAAACGTCATTCATGAACTTGAGGTCATGATTAATGATCTCGGTTACCATAGCAAAATGTATGTCAATAACCTGTTGGGTTATCCGAGTAAAAGTGATACTTGTTCAAAAGTCTAGACTTCAGACAAAATTATGGATATCATTGAAAAAAACAATGTTCATGATGAAGTTGAAGATGATATTGTACATTTGGACCCAAATACGCGTAAGGAACACTTATCATATCTAGAACTCTTCACAATTTTATGATGTAGTTCGAAAAGATAACACCAGAGCTCTTGGATGCAATAAGAAAAGTTAGAGATAAGCTTCAACTATATTTAAATTTTAAGAAAAAGTAGAACACAATGTAATCATATTTCACTAAATTGTCTTAGATATATTTGTAGTTTAAAGAATTATTAATTTATGATATTAATGGGACCATATATTAATATAGGGGTCTTCTGAAAATATATTAACTTATTATCTTATTGAAATTGGTGATTTTTTTCATTGCCCAACTCGGGACCGGAGAAAAATATTATTTTAGAGAGATTATTAATTTATCGAGTACGGTTAATTTATAGAGGTTTATGTTAGCACTTAAATATGATCAATCAATTATTATTTCTAGATGAAAATAGACAACACATATTATTAACCTTTGTATTGTTATTTTACAGGATCTTACATACCGTTAGAGATGACAATTTCAGCCCATATTAATAAGATAAGTCTATTTTGACCATATTTAATGGCTTGAGATCACTCATATTTGAATTGATTAAATATGGGCTTCAAACTAATTTTAGAGTCTCTACAAATATGGTCAAAATGGGTTAAATATGGGTATTCATATTTGACTCATAATAGATAACTTATTTTCACTCAAAATTCTTAATTGTGCTAAAAAATAAACAAATTTAATATTATTTTTCAGAAACAATTTTTTTTTTTGCAAAAACAAATTTTTTTATTTTTGAAAAAAAATTAGGGATAGGTTAATGGAGGGTAGGGAGAGGGGGTATAATTAATTTTTTATTTTTTGAAAAATAAATTTTTTTGAAAAAAAATTAATTAGGGTAGATTGATGGAAGGTGTGTGTGTGTGGGGGGGGGGGGG
>NC_028640.1:20849550-21031528 GCF_001406875.1 Solanum pennellii
TTTATCTTTTGCAAAACTTTTTTTTTTTCTGTTTTTGAAAAACAAAAAAATTTAGGGGTATGTTTGTGGAAGGTGGGGGTGGGGGGGCCTGGGGAAGGAGGTAACTTTTTTTTATTTTTTGAAAAACAGATTTTTTAAAATGAGTTTAAACCATTTTATCCAAACCATATTTGACTAAATTCATATTTCTCTATATTCTATTTGGATAGATTGTAATCCAAACCATTTTTGCCCAATTTATATTCAGTCCATTCAAGTCCGATTCTATCCAACCATTGTCACCCCTACATACCACATATGCTTGCAAATATTAATGCTAAGAACTCTATTACCGAAATGCATAATTATCCAAAGACAAAAATAAGTCTTGGAGAATTACTATTTTGCTTATACATCTTCATTAGATTTATTTGATATGCATGCAAAGTTTATTAAAAAAAATTATATATATTTGTTGTATATAATTTATTTTTTTAAAAATAGCTTCATTTATAACTCTACATAAATATATTGTAAATGGTATGAACAATTTTAGGAAACATCTCCAAAAAAAATTGTAGTTTGAAAATATTAAAAATAATAATTATGAACAAATAAAAAAGAAAAAAGAAATCTACAAATAAAACATTAATATGTAGTCCCCAACTACATCACACAATAAACTTATGAACACTAATAATTTTACCAATATTTAGGATTTATTAGTTTAACATTTTGTATTAAAAATAAAACGTAAGTTTAAGTTTGTTTTTCCTATATATCTTCAAATATAAAAAGTTACTTATCAACTATTTTGTATGTATCTATAAGATGAAGGAGGGTAATTTGCAATGGTTAATTAATTAAGTGGTAAATTATTGAAAAGTTACTCAACAACTTTTTTGTATTATATTGAGTTGTTACTTTTCAATTAAAATATATGAAAATTTTTATTATCCTAGAGATAGTAATTATCACACTAAAGACTTTTAATTAAAATTTTATTGTCACCATAATAGATGTTATGCTATCAAACTCCTAACTTTTCGAAAAGATGTTCTAATTAGACTCTTTAAAAACTATTTATCATGTAAACTGTTTTTTTCTAAATTTTTTTCTTCTTTTGACTTAAATTGGGTTGTGGCTTTCCACGTACATACTTGCTTTGATTATGCTACACCATAACATGTTCTTTTTCAATAAAGTGGCCAGTTTCCTTTGGAATAAAAAAAAAAAAAAAAAAAAAGACTTTCAAAAAAATGATAATTGTTTTGATGAATATATGTTATTTTTTTATTACTTATTTCATTCTGATTTATTGACCTTATTTGTTTTTCGTAGAGTTTAAGATAATAAAAAAGATTTTTGAATATTGTAATTTTGAATTATAATATTTTACTAAAAAAGATCAACTAAAAAGTAAAGTAGGACAAACAAGTTGAAATAAATAGTGTATTCAAATTTTATTAAAAGGTAAAATAATCAAAAAATATTTTTATTAGTAAAATTTCAACAAAATGTATCGTAAAACTAAAAATGTATCTTAGTATAGATACAAAAATAACATTTTTATATTACAACAAAGGAAGTTGTATAATAATAATAATATTAATTTAAATTGCACACTAAGTTTTTTATAATTATTTTTTTAAATTTTTTTGACAATTAAATAATAAAATTATAATTACTTTAAATTGAAATTTGATTAACTTTTACAATATTCGCGCAACGCGCGGGTACGTATACTAGCTAATTAAATTGTCACGATTCAAAATGAGTTGTGAGGGACACCCACACTTAACCTCCAACAATATCGTCAAAATGCTAGGTTAGTAGCTATTATAAACAAACCTTACGAATGACAAAACTCAATGCTCCTCGCATAAAATTACACATAGACAAAACATAATACCGATGATGAGATAATTCTTAAGTATATCGTAAAAATTTTCATAGTAGCTCTCCTATAAATTCTCATAAGCAAAGTGGTACATGTAGAACCACTCAAATACTTCAACCACTCAAATACTACAGTAAATATGTCATATCGAAAATAAACAAGGTGTAATAACCCTAATAACTCATTCCATAGTATCTATCTCAAACATTTTCATTCAACTGACTCTATCTCTTTGATTTTCTAGCTATCCACAATCACTTATGTAGTCCCTATTATAATTGCACATATATACTTGGTTTATCTAACCACCCTTCCTCTGAAGTAAATCCTCTTAATACTAACAAAACATCATAACCACATCGATCATCTTACTTACTCCCAAACCATCATTAGCATCAAAGTATCCTTATCAAATACTTTTTCAAACTATGGCAATCTCTCGTTCCATTTAAGCATTTCATGACAAATGTGAGTCACAAACAAGGCTAATGACACTAATTTCAAATTTGTTAGTACCTTTTCATTGATATAAAATTATTAAATAGCACCCAAAGTCAACTTCACACCACTTCTATATACCATGATTTAGCTACCATTCTAAACCATCACATACCACATTGCAACACTTAGGAAAATTCTTGGTCACTCAAATTATTCGGTATATCATAAGCTCATAACCTTTATTCACCACCAAATGTCTATTTAACGTATCTTCACATTATATGTAGTCCCATCAATAGAGGAGTATTAACCCAACTCTAAATTCTTAATAACCATGTAGAAATATATATCTCCTTTTACACCATTCATAAGTACTTTATCATAATTTGAGAAATCAAACCCCACGTAAAAGACTAAATTTTTCATACCTCACTGTTTGTCACCCAAATAAAAAATCAATCTTTATAAAAATCAATGATAACCTCCTAGTAAGTCTGTACCTAACTAGTTCACATCTCACACTCAAATCTATATTCGTAGGCAAAAAAATAAATACAACCTTCAACTACACCCCAATGATTTATATGAGAGGTCTTATTCCTTTGTTTTTCTCAAATTCTTCTCATGGTAAAAAAATTTAAGTATGTCGACCCTTGAATGTATCAAACTCTTAGTTCTCTAGCTCGCTTACCACTCTAATCCTTTTACCAACAACCCATGACGCTTTACTTCACACTCTAAAATCAAAACTTTGAGGGAAATCCTTTCTTAGATCCTTTAACAAGAAAAAGTAACAAACTTTACGATTCAGAACATGCACAGGTCTTTCCAATTATCCAATACACCACAAGATTAATCATTTGTTATCTTACTAATTCATACCTTGAATAAACCTACTACAATTAATGTAGACTCAAAATAAAGAACTTGAACTTTGATTTCAACCATATAACCAAATTCACTTATCTAGCAACATTGAAATCATACCTCGAGGCTTTTTATGAATTCATTTATCTTCGCTTATCATTGGTCGTCTTTCCATCAAGCTTACCATTTCCTCCACTATAAATCCAACCCTACTAATTACTGAATTAAACACTACAACAGACCTTATCATCCCACTAAAGTTTAACGCATGTACACTCTTTTCTAAAGTCTTTTCCAATAATTTTAACCAACAGGATTAACACGTGACACTATTACCATTACCATAATCAGAGCAAAACAGATGAAATCACGCGTCTCTAATCCAATTCCCAAATCCTATGAAGATACCTCTTTACCCCTTACAATTAGAGAAAACATGTTTGTCATCCCGTAATTCTGATGGCTAAACATCCCACAAATTTTATCTTATTTTAATTATGACTCTAACTTCTTTAAATTCTATTCAAGCGGTGCCCCAACATCTCCTAAAACTTTTCATACAATCACATTACTAACTAAATAGTAGAAAATCACAACCTTAAATACTTGCAAGTCTTTATTACCATACAAAATTCATTTAACCGACAAATCCTAATTATATAGTTTCATTCCAATCACAATCCCTCACGAATTTACCATCATGCTCAGTTATCCTTTGTCATCTCCAAGAAGTGAACCTTTTCCTCGGCGTGACTCCTTAAACTCAGGTATACCAATCAAATTTAAGGGACTAACTCAATTTTATAAGCATTTTCTTACTAAAATCTTCAATTTAGTTCACCCAAGTATACTCACTAGGACTTTCTTTTCCTATAAGTTTGCCATTCTAGTATCAATCTACTTTTTGAAGCTTAAGATAAAATCTCCAGTACTCCTTTAGAATCCTCAAGATACGCTTCACAACCTAATTGCATTAATACCGTACCAAATATCCTCCACTAAAATATTTCTTAAAAAAAATAATGCAATCCAAGTGCCTATAGTAATAAACTAGTTGGTTTCTCAAATATGAAAGCAACACAGAATCCCATTACCTAATTATGTCACACCACTAATTACTTCTTAATTATTTGATATTGACACTTGACAATCGATGTATTCGTTTCTACATAACACAAGTTCCGCACCGTGAAAGGTCATTAAATCTATTACTAGAACACATCATACTATCGAGAAGATCATACACCAATAGCCAACATATTTCTATCCATTGAATAGATCCAAAATATTATTAAATTCATTCTTAGATCATGTCGATGACAAAAATAACACACATCATAACTTTAACTAAGTAACCATCGATATTAGAGTAGTAGTCGTATTATGACCCTTTTTTATATACACTTAATCTATAAAATCGTGGTAAAATTTCTGTACTCAATTGACTCAATAAAACTTCATTATTCACTAAGCAATCCATATATCTTATGAGAACTTTACTACATTTTCCAAAGTAATGATATTCATTATCTAGGCATTCCTTACAAACTTTTTGAATGTTGTCACCTTGGCAAAGTCATATTGCTTCACCCCTATACCTCATATCCATTAAGATCCGTAGAATGTACTTTTCTATGAAGAAGCCAAAAAAAAAGCTACCCAAGTCATAGGTAGTGCCATTACCGGCAAGACTCAACATGAGACTGCCACTACATTTTTGCATCTCCCCAAAATTAGATTGTCAGAAACTTAATGTCCCATCACTCTACCATATCCATCTTAGGAAACAACTCTCATGACCAACAATAAGGAAACCATAAGCATATTCATATTCAGTACCCATGAGGAATAGGGTTTCAACTTTAAGAACTTAAATAAAAGATCATATTAGTCACTAGTAATTACATGTCTATAATGAATCGTGGAAACATATCTATTTTAAAGTATGCACACTCTCTTGCTGGTGGTGGTGTTTTCAATTCTACTATACTCTAATACTAATCATATGCAAAATAGAGTGAAGAAGGTCAGATACAAATTTGTATCACCTAGATACCAATTAGACTTAAGAAGTAGCACGAAAGAATGAAGGAATGAAGTTTTCTTAAAGTCTTATAGCCTCTCGAAGAAAAGTAAAGGCGTATCCATACCGTTCCGCAAGACTCTACTAGACTTGTCCTTGTGTGATGAGATCACTGAACCTAACGCTCTGATACCAAGTTTGTCATTCTAAGGTTTGTTTATAATAGCTACTAATCTAGCATTTTGACAATGTTGTTAGAGGTTATGTATGCTTTGATGTATCACTCGATGGGTGGTTACTTGATCATTTTTTTTCTTTGGGTTAGATAAGTTTGCTTCTCCCTTTGTGAGTACATGATGTCTGAAAATTAAATTGTTATAACTTAAGCTCGTTAAAATTTTTTGTTGTGAGAATACAATATTGATAAGATCTATGATGGTGCGTGCACTATGAGTATGTGGTTGTTTTTTCAAGTTCACTGCTGACTATAGATTCAATTAATTTTGAGATTTTATCATGGTTGTGTGAGAAATGATTTCACCAAATAGTTGTGCCAACGTCCTTTAGAACATGTTGAGAATGTGAAATATGATTAATTTTGGTGGTTATTGAAAACAGTTTAGTCTTAGTCGAGTTTACATACAATAATAGTTATCATTCAAGTATTGGGATGACCCCATTAACGACGTTGAAGGGAGGAGGTGTAGATCTCCAATTGATTGGTTTAATACATTTGATATAAGATCTTAAGTACAACTATATTGAATGAATTATTGAGACAACTATCTTTTCTTACCCTCACCTTCCTTTGGTCGTTCGAGGACGAACAATGGGTAAATTGATGTCTATTGTAACGATCATTTTTTTGTCGTTTCGAGTTCTAAAGTTTTTCATGTCATAAAATACTTTCCGATAAATTCTAAGTGGATATTTTAGACTATTCGTAATTATAATTATTAAATTAGTGTGGTAATTTTTAATATCTGCTTAGTTGGTGGTTAAATGAAATAATAGTAAGGTAAATAGTGGGTCGCTTTTATCACTTTTATAATTGGTTATATAAAAATTAGGTTAGTAAATAATCTGTTGAAAGAAGGATGACAAAATAGATGATTGAACGTAAAAAACAAATTGTGAAGAGGGCTTATTTGTGTGGCACCTACAAGGATCAACCGTGTGTTCTCACATTGGTAAGATTCTTTATTAATTGTCACCGTGCAGATTTTTGGGGAAATATATTACTTTGGTTAAAGTGAAACGGTTAAGGGTATATTGGGTTGTTATGATGGTTAAATGCATCACGTTATTGACGCTAAATTTCAATTTTTATGTTAAACAATTTCCTGTCAAACATTACAATGAGTATTGGATAGGAAATATGGTACTATATATATGAAGATTATATGTTAATTTGGGGACAAAACTAAATCTATAAGTGTCAGGCACTCATTACAGTAATTATGTGGTAATGATTAGAAGATGCAAATTGAATAATTAAATTATATCAAAGGCATATCAGAATTTGCTCATAAGTGCTTATTTCCCAGTGAATATTATAGCTAATATAGGTTGGTTGCTTCTACTAAAATTGGTGTTATGTTAGAATTAATGAGTATCAATCCTTGTTATTATTATTATGATTTTATTATATTAAAAAATCGAAGAGGATTGAAGTTTAAGCGTGAGAATACATATTGTTTCTCATGCCTAATCATTGTTCCAGTGATTATGCAATCATTGTCCAATGATTATGGTTAATGTTTGGACAATGATTCTCGCTAATGATTGGGTGGATTTATACTTGTAACTGCAAACTTTTGGAATAGGCTAGTGTGCCATTGTTTTGTAGTACGCACTGTTTTAAGTTCCAAATTTATTATTTCTTAGCTTTACCATATTATCAATGAAATTTTATTATATATTTAGATAGGTAATCAAATATAAGGTGTATTATTTAATTTGAATACCATTAAAGTTAGGCTAATTAGAGGAATTAAGGTTTACCCTTAGGCTTGAACTTTAGAAAAATTTATTATAGAATTGAGTAAATTTCCGGTTCTAGGATAGACATATAGTAACATGTCTGCCTAGAGTCGTTAACTTATAATTATGCATACTTGATAGAGTGAAAACATTCGGAGGCATTGAGGAAAGGAAAGACATTGGAGAAGTAGCTTGTCTGACATCAATTCTTCGGTGGAGGTAGGTTATTGTTTATGCTATTTGATAATAAACTCTTAATAGTAATTGATATGCATTGAATGATATTGCAAGTTTACTATGTACTTGATTGTGTGGTTGTGTGACTTGGTTGTGTATTTTGTAATTGGTCTGAAATCCTGAGATCGTGGAATTTATATTCTTGAACCCTCCTTATCGAAGTGATGCCTTGAATAAAGAAGTCTTGATGAAATATGATCAATGAATTTAAAGTGGTGAAAATAAATGAAAAATTAACGGTATTCTTGGATCGGAGTGTCACGTTCCGACACGGTATTCTTTGATCAGAGTGTCATGGTCCGACACGGTATTTTGGATCGGAGTGTCACATTCCCACACAGTATACTTGGATCGTAGTGTCACGTTCCGACACAGTAGTCTTGGATCGGAGTGTCACGTTCCGACACAGTATAATTGGATCGTAGTGTCACGTTCCGATACAATAAAATTAAAGGAAAAGATATTGCATTAATTTAATGTACTCAATCTGAAAGAACCCATTTTCCAACGAACGTGGTGTGGAGGCATGAGTCCTCGTGTGAGCATGATATTGTGATTGATTACGTACTTGCTTTAGTTATCACTTGTTCATGTTGGTTGTTTCTTATCACCTATTAAGTGCTATAGTTGATTTTATACTATTATTCTTTGTACATTAGTTACTATTTTGGGTTGGCCGATTATAGCTTCTCAGTACATGTTGCCTCGTACTGAGCCCTATTTGTATTTTTCTTTGTTTTCCTTTTATGGAGTGCAACAAGTGTACTGGCGAATTTGAATCGCCCTCAACTCTATCAAGTCTTGGCATATGAGGTTCAAGGGTGATCTATTCATTCGAGCCTGGATTGGATTCTCTCGTTCATTACGTAATGTCCTTAGTTTTCGGATACAAATTACTTTTTTTCATTTATTCTGGTGTCTTTGATATTCTTAGGCTTAGTAAATGGAGATTAAATGTCATTGTTTTGATGACTTTCAGGTTTTGAGAAATGATAGTTGAAGAGTTTTGGAGCTTCCGCATCATTTTGTTATTTATAGTTGATTTATTGGTATATTTTGAGATTGGATTCCTTGGTTCGTTCAACTGGAGGTAAAGTGTGGTGCCGATCACGACTCATTTTGGGTCGTGGCAAACTTTCACAACCCAAAACAAGTCGTGAGTGGCACCCACACTTAACCTCCTAGGTGGGTGAACCAAGGAATCCAAACCCTAACATATACCAATAATTAACCTATGAAAAACAAAAATAATGTGGAAGATCTAAAACTTATTAAGTAACCAATTAAATAAGCTTCTAAAGTTTAACACTTATTATCCCCAAAATCTGAAAGTCATCACATCAAGGACATCTATTTTCAAATTACCAAATCTAAGAGTGGTTAAAAAATCAAAATAAGTAAAAAGATGGTCAATGCCTGAAATTCAAAGACATTAAGACGTGAATGAGAGAATCCAGCATGAACTAGAAATGATAGCTCATCCTAAACTCTGATGTGCTGGAGACTGGCTAGAGTTGAGGGAGAGTCGAAGTCGATGGTACACTTGCTGCACTCCATAAAAAAACAAAGAAGAAAATACAAGTAGGGGTCAGTACAAGGAACACATACTTAGTAGGTATTATCGGCCAACTCAAAATAGAAACCAATATATATTGAATAATAATATAAAATCAACTACAATACTTAACAGGTGGCAAACAACAAACACATGAACTAGTGACAACAACACCATAGTAGGTAAACCGTCAATCACAACATCAAGCACACCTATGAGGACTCATGCCTCCACACCATACTCATTAGGAAAATGGGTTCTTGAGATTAAGTATATTAATTTAATTCAAGATTCCTTTCCATTAATGTTATTGTTTCGGTGTAACAACCCTAAAATGGATAAGTTAAAAAATGCTTAATGTGTCAAGAATGCCTACGATTAGACCAGGGTACACACGGATTGATGCGCGTAAAACCAGACCTCTGAACCCTATCTACAACCAAGCCAACTAACTTGGGAATTTAGTTGAGCTTGGAAATGTTGGGTCCAACGATGTAGGGCTCTCGAATACGAAGATTTACTCAAAGGAGTCTTTACAAGACTTAAAAACAAGAAATCTTAGGTTTGGAGGGTCTAGGGGTAAAATGGTCTTTTTCCAGGCTAAGGGTAATATAGTAATTACCCTAAATATATAATTAATTATTTAATTACTAAGGTGGAGGGGTAATTTGGGGAGATAGAGCCAAAATTGAGCTCTTGAAGTGAAGTCTTGCTTCACCCAGGTTCGAACCTATGTGGAAGCAATGAATTATATAGATTTTTATTTAAGCTATTGAATAAATATATTAACTATTATTCATTAGCTGATTTAAAATAAAATGAAAATCAGTTTTTTAATTATTAAGTAAACCTTATTTGACTAAGTCCTAAACTAGACTCTTAAGCCTCCTATAACTGCAACTCTCTCTCACGTTTATCTCTCCATTCACACGTTCAATCTCTCTTCCTCTTTCATAAAAAAATTCTCTTCCAAAATAAGATACAAAAGCAGAAAAATAAACCCAGTTCTTCACACTTGAAGAACTTACAAGAAGATATGAGAAAACAAGCTAAGTGAACACGTTAGGCAAAGAAAGGGTTTTTCCGTCGAAAGTTTTGTGTTGAAAACTTGGCTTGGACGTGAGTTTTGGAGAGAGTTTGGGCAGCAACTTCATGGTTTGAACGCCAAAATAAGGTATGAGTTTTCTTCTCTCTTGGTCCTTTTCCCAAGAGACCCCTTAAGGTTCAGGTTATTCATTCTAAAACTAGGATTTTTTTCCCTCTTGCATGCCCTGTCACTAGATCCCAATGAATCGTAGGATGGGTATGATTGCTGGTAGATTTACGTGTATGTTATGTTTCGTGATGAATATGATTACGTTGTGTACTTGAAATCGTATGATAGGCAATCATGTATTGGAAGTTTGTGCAAGTGTGTGCATGTGCAAAAGAATGTTGCTATGAATGTACTTGAATGAGGCCGAATTAATACTTCAAGTTAAATAATTTTATGGTTGTCATTTTACGTACATAAATCTATGTAATCGTGATGTTCATTAAAATGGAAATGGGTCTGATTTGAGTATCAACATTTTGGCTAAACAACTTCATGAAATACCCCCCCTAAAAAGTGTTAAACGATCCATGAATTGTTCTAAGTTTTCAAGTGGAAATATTGATGAAAATAAGTTGAGAAAATTATTAATTTCCATCAAAAAATATAAGTTTGGGTTAGGCTAAAGTTTAGTGATGAAATATGGAAAATTGAATTAATTTTAAAGGGGTGAGGCCACCAGGAATCGAACATGTGACCTCACCCGTGTGGAACCTTAATTTTGCAAGAAAAAAAAGAAAAGGGGTCGTGGGGATTCGAAATGGGGTCTACTGGTTGAGAAAGGAAAGAGCAACAAATTAAATAAATACAACGGGAGGCGTGGGAATCGAACCCACGACCTCCAGGCAACGAATGAAAGAAAAAAAAGAAAGAAAGTGTGAGGTGTGGGAATAGAAACCACGACCTCAAGGCTGTAAAGGAGAAAGGGATAAATAAAATGAAATTAAAGTGAACCTGTGGGGTATTGATCCCATAACCTCACTGCCATTTCACAGCTAAGTAAAACTTTTTATAAAAATAAAATAAGGAGGTTGTGGGGGTTCGAACCCACAACCACATAGTCCTTAGCGAATTAAAGAATAATTATAGAGAGCTGTGGGGGTTTGATCCCACAACCTCATGGTCTATGCGAAATTGGACAAGAGGAATTACATTTTAAAGGTAAAATAAAAGGGGTTGTTGGGGTTCGATCCCACAACCCTTCGGCCAAATAAGAAGATAGTCCAAGGAGAAAAATAAAGATAGAATGTTGATCTTGGGGCTCTATCTAGGGTCCCAATGTCATGAAGACTAAAAATAAAGTCAAGGAAAAATGTAAGTATTGTCCAAGGGGTTCGAACTTGGGTTCCTTGCCCAAATTTTCGTATTGATACATAAATTATACGTGAATTAAATGTTCAACAATAATTCCACCTACTTTGATCGAAATCAAGATCATGGCATACCTACAAGATACATAAGTCTTGTACTACATAATCTTAGGATGATATGAGTCATTTAACAAACTATGAATGAAGCCTCATGGCTTGTATATATAGACCCATAAGTCTAGCATACGATTAAATATAAGTGAACCTAAGATGTATGCAATGAAATGATGAAACCCTAGAAGGGTTAAGTACGAGTTTAAGATACACTAAAATGGCCAAGTGCATTGGCATATGACGAAATGAACAATGAAATGATGAAACCCTAGAAGGGTAAAGTAAGAGTGTGAAACACACTAAATGGCCAAGTGCATTGACATATGATGAAATGAACATTCACGTAAAAAGGGGTGAGTAATTATGAAGATCAAATGTGCTAATGTTAATGAATGTGGTGACAACATGATTTGAGAATAATGTAAAAGATGATAGCAATCTTAGATGAGCCTAAGTAAATGTTACTAAAACGTACTCACCTATGAGAGTGTAAAGTTAATGAATAGACCAGTCTCTATGAACACTCTAATGAAAGTATTGAGATTAACACACTTATTACTAATGATAAGATGAGAAATCATCTATTGAGCTATGATGTCCTTATACTAGAATCCAGCTTCCATGACGTATGAGTTGAATGTAATGGAACTTTATACTGAGAATCGATGGACTAGCTATGAGCGGTGATGCCTTCTTTCGGGAAAGGCGGAGGTTCACATAACTCTCATGAGATGATACTGTCCGGCATGCCTGGTATGAGTCTCCTTATATCTCCTAGTCTTCGAACCTATACTGCCAATATAGGGATCTGGCGGGATTCAATTCCTATGTACGCTAGTACGTTTTGGGTCACTTTGGCTAGTGATTCCACCTCTTTTCGGTGTAAGTTTTCATGACATTGGATTTCATGATGCTCACATAATCTATGTCGGTTAAAGTTAAAGTTCCTAATGAATGAAGGAGGCCAGCCTCAAATGATGCACATAAACAAATGAATGGTACCAAAGGTGTTAGGATAGGATAATCGAAAGGTGAGTTAGATTCAAGTAATGACATTAGGTCAATATTGGTCATTGCACAACGAACTCGATGAAAGTCTTAAATACATCCTAGGTATCACTGGTGTCTACACTGGCCCATGAATGAAATGAAATAGAGTACGTATGAATGAACGAAGAAGACTCTGTGTTTGCTAAAGCAGACTCCCTAGTTGAGGTCCCATATGTTGAGCCCTCATTTCTATAAAGTCTTAATGCTAAGTCCATGATTCAAAGGTCTCATGGCATACGAATGAATGATATGAAAGATGTTATGTTCTATATACAATATGATATGTGCTAAGTGTAAGATGTTATTTTCTGTGTGCAATATGATAAGTATGATTATGTATGTTATTCTCATGGCATGACTTTCCTAATTCAAATTTGAAAAGTTCACTTCCTAACCTAATCCTAATTTGGAAAGCTCACTAACTTTCCTAATCCCAATTTGGCAAGTCCACTAACTTGACTTTCCAGAATCATGTTGTTAGGAAAGAGCTATTCTTACTTATGCATGTTCTTGGTGTGTGATTGCATATACCCATACTTAGTAAAAGTGTGTACTAACCCTAAACAACTCTTCAATTTTAGGTGCAGGCACAGGTGGACGCTAGAGCTACAGGTTGACGCTGAAACTATCCGGACGTGGAGCGTTCATCTGGACTTGGTAGGCCCTCATGATTTCGAGGATTCTTGCCCATTATATTGTAGCTTAGTTATATGATTGAGCTAGTGGAGAATGTTCCACTAGCGTTTCTTTTCGCTTTTGTTTAGAAATTGTATTGGTGCTATTTTGACAAGTATACATATAATGCCATATTAAACTTTTTCTTTCATTTGATGGTGAACAATTATGAATCTAATAGAATGATTAGTATGTATGTTAGGAATTTTTTTTTTCAATTTTTCTAGCTAAAATTAACCTAGACGAAGTAAGAATGACGGTAGTAGGCTTGTCTGCGACCTTTGAGAGGTCAACGACGCTGGTCACTTCTGGGGTATAGACTCCGGTCGTGATATTCGGAACGTGACACTCCAATACCATATACCGTGTCGGAACGTGACACTCTGATCCCATAATAGCATGTCAGAACGTGACACTCCGATCCCATAATACCGCATCAAAACGTGACACTCCGATCCAATTATCTCATTATTTTATTTTATCAAGTCTTCTTTATTCAAAGCGTCTTTTTAATAGAGAGGGTTGAAGATTAGAAATTCAATAGTCACATAATTTAAGGCCAACTGCAAACCACACAATCAAGTATAAAGGAGACTTTACAATATCACTTTATACATGTCAATCGCTATTGAGAGTTTATCTATCAAATAGAAATAAACCATAATATACCTCCACCGAAGAACCGAAGTCAAGCAAACTACTTCTTCAATACATTTCCTTTCCTCAACGCCTCCTAACATTTCCAATCTATGCAATATGCTTAATTTGTAAACACTCAAAACTACACTCAATTTCCTAATGTTCAAGCCTAAGGGTTTTCTAAATTCTTCTAATTAGCATAATTTTTAATGTAATCTAAATAACACGAGACACATAACATTTAATTACCTATATCAATGCATCAAAATATATTTTAAAATAAGATAAAAACATTTGAATGCTTAAAAGGTCAAGCAGCAATGAACACCTCTACCTATAAACCAACACTTTAATACTCCAATTCGTTACATCATTAACGTTCTTGCCTAACTTTTTACAAGCATTCATTTTACATCAAATGATATGCCAATGTACACTTCCACTTTATAAGGAATTATAATAATAACATATGTACACTTCCACTTTATAATAAAATATAATAATAATAACAGTAAGCAATTAAAGTTGAGGCTCCCGGTTAGCAGACAAACTTAGAGTAATTCAAACCCAATTCAATTACACGCCCATAACCATATTTGATAAACAATCTTAGTACAACCTTAGTCCCTCGTCATTAATATTTGGTCTCCACCTTCCAATCACAATGCACCATTAATATTCAATCGACATCATTATATAACCAATAGTGTTTTACAATATAATAATCCTATGACAACAAATAAGATAAGGCCCACCAAATTACAAGTAACTTGATTCGGAGAACTAAGTAGATAAGCCAAAACAACCAAATTTCTCAATTTGTGTTTATACAACCATTCACTTTTTTCATAACATCATATGAATAATAATAAACTACTATATTGAAGCAACCATTAACATTGGCTGTGAATAGATTTCAATTGAAATTTACTTACCTATGATAGATGTTGTTGTTCTATTCTCTAAGGGTTTGTGCCACAATCAGTTTGTGTTATACCAAAAATTAATAAACTCCTTAACTTATTTTCCTCTAGAGATTACTTATACCCTAATTATTATGTAAGACTAATTATGTGAATAGGGAAAGTGGCCCATCACTAATTGTAATGTTATTTTCTTTAACCACCAACTAAATAATTATTTAAACTACCCCCTTAATTTCATAATTGTAATTACGAATAGTCCAAAATACCCATTTAAACATTAAAGAGTCTTTTGTGAATTAAAAATCTCTAGTACTCAAATGACAAAATGGATCATTACATTAGATACCAATTTACCCATCGTTCGTCCTCGAACGATCAAAAGAAGGTGAGGGTAAGAAAGGGTACATCATGTCTCAACAATTATTTCAAAATATTAGTACCCAATGTCTCATCTCAAAAGTATCAAACCAACAAACTGTAAATCTACACCTCCTCCCATACAATGTCTCAAATGGGGCCATCTCAATATTCTAATATTAACTATTGTCGTATGCAATCTCAACTAACAACAAAACTATTCTCAAGTAGACTTTTCAACTGAATAATTCTTCCACTAGACCTTGACACAACCATTAGGACAAATATTTTCTAACATAATCATGCAAAAATAATAAATCACTATTGGTTACAATCAGGAGAGAACCTAAACCAATCATCATACGCTCGTAATTCACAACCATCACCGATCTTATCAGGATTTCTTTTTCATAACACAATTTGATCACAAGCTTAGGTGATGAAAATATTATCTTTAGACTTCGATTATATATCAAGGGAGGATCAACGTATCTAACCCAAAGAAGTACAATATCAAGTAAATACCAACAAGGGATACACTCCAAAATGAAGAACCTCTAAAAGTACTCTTAGGCAATTGTAAATCTTCATAGAAACTCTTACGTAAGTTCTCATAAGCATGTTTGTGCATATAAAACTACTGATATACCTTAACTATACCAAACAACATCAAGTCTATAATAACTAAAATGACTGAGTTTTCCCAAGGATCCTACATTATCAAGAGGGTCGGCACAAATGATCCACCACTGGGAATCTACCCATATATGTGAAAACATGTGTAGTATATGTATTGAATCATACTCCAAATAAAGTTCAGTACGAAGAGAATGGTCACATAAGAATAAACTAGAATCAAGGTCGAATAACACAAGATACTTGATGTACCGTAGTTTCACGGTACTTTCAATGCTTTTTCTTTAAGTTTTGTGTGTGTCTAAGGACTTTTTGTATTGGTTTTAATGTAGTTTTCTGTTTGTTTCCATGAAATCTGTCAAGAAGGAGAACGTGGGAGAATTGTGCTGAAGATTGCAGAAGTGACGACCTATGGAGCCATCGACGGTCCGTCGTGACCTGGACGGTCCGTAGGTGTCCACCGTCATACGAAGAAAAAGGTTGCTAAAGGAAGTTCGGGAATTCTGACTAAGTGTGGGTCTACGGAGGCTCTTGATGGACCGTCATAGCCACGACGGACCGTCCTGCACATCCGTCAATGTTACCAGAAAGTAGCCCCAGTATCCATCTTCAAAAGATTCTAAGAATGGAATAACGGAAGCCATCGACTAACCGTCGTGCTCGCAACAGACTGTCATCCATGTTCTTCGATGGTAACAGAAAGTTGGTGAAGAAAGAATTAGAAAAAGAAGTTAAGTATGGAACGACGGAGGGCCTCGATGGTCCGTCGTGACCTCGATGGTCCGTCGCTCCAGTCATCGACTAAGATGCGTTTTTGGGCAGATTTTCCTTAAATAGATTTCCCTCTTTTGTTAGGACTCTATTATTATAAATACTTGTAAAAATCTTATTTTTGGGGTTAGACTCTTCGATATTTTCTAGTATTATTTTAAGTGTTGAATTTTGGGATTTTGTGAAAATTACTTTATTTTCCAGAATCATTTGTTGCATGTTTTTGATTAATTCAAGTAATTTTCTGCATTTTCTTCAATATCATCTAAGTAAGTGCGTGAATTCTTATATAATTAGTATGAATTGTGTGATTATTAACATGGGTAACTAAACTCCATAACTAGGGTTGTGGGAACCATGGGTAACTAACAAGAAAAAACCTAGCTAAAATAACAATTCTCGAATAGTGTCTTGCATGTATTAATACTTCTTTCGCTTAAAAGTCTTCTTAACGAGTGTACGCGTTAGAACTCAGCTTGGTGATACTTGCCGGACCAAGGAGGTAGATAATAAGAAAATAATTATTAACGTAGATTTAGTATACATTATCTAATAGGCTAGTGTTGGTTGGTGCAAAGTAACTAGTAAGCCAAAAATAGATTATGATGCTTACTATGAGCTAAAGGTAAGGTTTAGTGAAGCATACACACGTAGCCAGACCAAGGTGCGGAGTGAAATTTCTTAGTTGCCAGACCAAGGAATAATGGATACATAACTTACCACTTTGCATGCAAGATACTAGGAAAGGATTCTTATTGCTAGAATTACCGCGTTATGAACCTGTGGGGAATACTTAAGCCCTAGTTACTCTCATTACTTGATAAAAATTAAATCTTTGAACCTGTTACTTATGTATTTTGAAATAGATAATCACAGTTATTGCTTAAAATCCCCCTTTTTTTTACTTGTTTCTTGAAAAGGACTTGACTAGATAGAAGTAATAATAGGTTAAAGTTAAGTCTAAATCATTTTCCTCGTGGGATCGACCCCAACCTCATAGTTGGGTTCTTTACTTGATACGACTGCTTATACTTCTTTTAGAGTAAATTTGAGCGTATCAAATTTTGGCGCCGCTGCAAAAGAAAGTGGCTTATTACCAAAGTTTAGTCAACATTTTCCTGATTTTACTTTTTCTTTTTGTTTTTATCTCTTGCAGATCTAACTTCCATGTATGCGAAGTACGCGGAGTAGAGGAGAACCCATACTATCACCTGACCTTGAACTAGAGCGTACACTGCGTAGAATGAATCGAAATTTGTGTATTCTCGACGAAGATCAGAACCCGGAACTTCCACCACAGGGTGATGCTCATCATCAACTATTACCTGAAAATCATGGGGAAGGTGAAATACGGAGGCAACTTCCCGCTCCATGCCCTCATGAGTATTATAGGGGATATGATAATATTACTGGCTCTGACTGGCCACTTGTCTTGCCTCCCCTATCACATGGCCATACATTCGCGGTAACTAGTAGTCTGATGCAAATGCTCACTACTAGAGATCTATTTTATGGGCTACCTTCTGAAGATCCACATGCTCACATCGCCAAGGTGAGGTCGGTGTGTAAGAGGTGTGTTGGGAGGCCTGATTTGAATATAGACGTAATTGGGTTAAGAGTGTTTCCTCTCTCACTGACGAGAGAGGCCGCTATATGGTTTACCAAACTCCTCTTTTAACTCAATCTATATTTGGAATAAATTGAGGGATGTGTTCTTAGCACGTTACTACCCGGTGTCTAAGAAGCTTAACCACAAAGATATGGTGAACAACTTTGTGGCACTACCGGGAGAATCACTCAGTAGTTCTTGGGATAGGTTCACCTTGTTCTTGAGTAGTGTCCCCAGTCACCGCATCGATGATGAGTCACTGAAAGAATACTTCTATCAAGGATAGGATGATAATGATAAAGAAATACTGGATACGATAGAGGGTGGTTCTTATGGAGAGTGCCCTTATGCTGAGATTGCTGAGAAGTAGGAGAAAATCTCCCGAAATAATAAAGCTTGGACCACTAGGAAGTCAAATAATGGGAGAAACACTTTTGTAGTGCAATTCGCACACAACCCAGCCACAGATGTGATTCGTGAGGAAATGGCTCAAATGAGAACTGAGGTTGGGTTGGTGTTGAAACATGTCATTGAGGGTGCATAAAAGGTAAATGCGGTGAACTACTTGTCTAAACCACCACCGCAAAATGATTAGTATTACTATGAGAAGGATTCTTATGCGGTAAATAGTCAGACGGGGGGTTTCCGACCAAATGCCCAAGGCTCCAATTAGGAAAATTAGCGCCAAGGTCAAGGAAACCAAGGTCATAACTATGGTAATTACAACCGAGAGGGTCATTATGTCCGAGATGGGAATTACAACCCATGCTAACCAGGTACTCCTCCTAGCAACACTGTCCAGAATCAAAAAAATGATGGACATTGTATGGCAATCACAACTCGAGGTGGTAAGAGAATCATTTACCCACCAATGCCATCTCGCGTGGAAAGTGTGATAAGAGGTGATGATGAGGTAGTGGAGGTTAGTGGTGATTTGGGAGATAAAACAGTGAAAGAAGTTGAGGTACCCCAAAAAGTGACCCCCATGCCTCGACCACCACCTCCATTTCCACAGAGCTTAGTGAAAAAGACCGAGGAAGTTAAATAACCGGTGTTTTATTACTATGTTGAAATAGCTTTTAATTAATGTCCCTTTGATCGAAGCTCTTGAATAAATACTCGGTTATGCCAAGTTCATGAAGGATATGGTTACTATGAAAATATCAATCAGTTTTAGGATGATGATAGATTGCAGCATTGTAGTGCTATTGCTACGAGGTCTCTAGTGCAAAAGGAAGAAGATCCGGGTGCCTTCACTGTTCCATGTACAATCGGGTTATACACTTTGCAAAAGCATTATGTGACCTTGCGCCAAGCATAAATCTCATGCCTCTGTCTATTTATAAGAAGTTGGGTTTGGGTGACCCAAAGCCCACTGCGATGCAGCTACTGATGGCCGATCGAACAGTGAAGAGGCCTATTGGGATACTCCATGATGTGTTAGTAATGGTGGAGTCATTCATATTTTCGGCCGATTTTGTGATTTTGGATTGTGAGGTTTATTTTGAGGTGCCTATTATTCTTGGGAGGCCATTCCTTGCTATGGGTAGAGCTTTGGTTGATATGAAGAAAGGGCAAATGAAAATTTGGTTGAACAATGAAGAACTGACTTTCATTATTTGTAGGTCCATGAGGCAGAGTGGTGATATACAATCGGTATCTGCCATATCTTACAGGGTTGAAAATCATCTGAGGTACAAATAAAAGAGTGTCAGGCTATAGAAGCACTAGCGGCAGTGATCATAAATTTTGTTAGTGATTGTATTGAAGAGTATGGGTCATTGGTCGTGGCACTTGATTGAGGTAATGTTCGGTTTAAACCAAAGAAGTTGGAGTTACATATGAAGTATCGCGAGTCTCCACAAGAGAAACCATCTATAGAGGAGACTCCAAAAGTAGAACTTAAGTCTCTACTACCTCATTTGAGGTACGTATTCTTGGGAAAAGGTGATACTTTTCCGAGAATTATTGCATCAAATTTGAATGTGCATCAAGTTGAGAGTTTGCGGAGGTGTTAAAAAGGTTCAAAATAACTATTGGGTGGACTATTGCGTACATTATTGGGATTCCTCCAAGGATTTGTTCATATTAAATCCAACTCATGCCCGATCATAAGCCAAGTATTAAGCACCAGAGACGTTTAAATCCACCTATGCAAGTGGTGGTGAAGAAGGAAATCATTAAGTGGTTGGATGCTGTAATGATATATCCAATCGCCGATAGTAGTTGGGTCTGCCCTGTTCAGTGTGTACCTAAAGAAGGAATGATTGTGGTCCCCAATGAGAAAAATGAGCTTGATCCAATGAAGCTGATGACTGTATGGAGGGTATGTAGGATTATCGGAAATTAAATGATGGACCGAGAAGGACCATTTTCCTATGGACTTCATGGATCAGATGTTAGATAGACTTGTTGGAAAGGGGTGGTACTATTTTCTTGATGGATATCGAGTTATAATCAGCTTTCTATTGCACCGAAATATTAAGAGAAAACCACCTTTACTAGTCCTTATGGGACTTTCACGTTCAAGAGAATGCCATTTGGGTTATGTAATGCACCAGCCACATTTTAGAGATGTATGATGTCAATATTCTCCTATATGGTGGAGGATACTATTGAGGTGTTTATGAATGATTTTTCAGTGGTTGCTGACTCCTTTGAGCGGTGTTTGAGTCATTTGTCCAAGATTCTTAAGAGGTGTGAATATTGCAACCTTGTACTAAATTGGGAAAAAATGTCACTTCGTGGTGAAAGAAGGTATTGTATTGTTATATCGCATTTCAGAGAAGGGTATAGAGGTTGATCGAGCTAAAGTTGAGGTGATAGAGCGACTTCCTCCACATTCTCTGTAAAAGGTGTGAGAAGTTTTCTTGGGTATATAGTCTTTTACCAGAGGTTCATCAAGGATTTTTCAAAGATCGCACATCCTTTGTGTAAGTTGCTTGAGAAAGAGTGTAAGTTTCATTTTGATGAATCTTGTCCTAAGACATTTGGTGAGTTGAAGGAAAAGTTGGTGTCTGTTCTTATCATCATTTCTCCGGATTGGAGAAAGCCTTTACAGGTGATGTGTGATGAGAGTGAGGTTGCTCTTGGTGTGGTATTGGGACAAAGAAGGTACAAAATCCTTCATCCCATTTTACTATGCTAGTAAAGACCTTAATGAAGCCCAAAAGAACTACATCGTGACTGAACAAGAGCTCCTTGCAGTAGTCTTTTCTTTCAAGAAATTTTGTTCCTATTTGTTTGGCACTAGAGTTATAGTGCATACTGATTATTCTTCTTTGAGATATTTGATAGCAAAGAAGGATGTGAAACCGAGGTTGATTTGTTGGTTATTACTATTGCAAGAATTCAACTGTGAGGTAAAATATAGAAAAGGGACCGAAAATCAAGTTGTTGATCACTTGTCCCGATTATAAGATGAAGCAATGAGAGAGTTGGGTGTAAAAGCTGAGATTGATGATACTTTCCCTAATGAGCATGTATTGGCTGCCTCCCAAGACTTGATTCCATGGTTCGCAGATTTTGCGAATTATCTGGCTAGTGATATCGTCCCACCGGATTTGTCCTTTCATCAAAGGAAAAAGCTCATGCATGATGTGCAAAAATTCTTTTGGGATGAGCCATACTTATATAGGAGTTGTGCTGATGGGCTTCTTCAACGTTGTGTGCAGGAAGTTGAGATGTTGAGTGTTTTAGAGGCATGCCATTCTTCGTCTGTAGGTGGGCATCATAGTGGTATTCGAACTACTCATAAGATCTTGCAATGTGGCTACTATTGGCCAACCATCCACCAAGATGCTCATGAGTTCGCTAAGGCATGTGATAGATGCCAAAGAGAAGGTGGCATTTCGCGAAAGCGAATTATCCCTCTAAATCATATTTTGGTGATTGAGTTGTTTGATGTGTGAGGCATTGACTTTATGGGCCCTTTTGTGAGTTCTCATGGGATGAAGTACATTCTTGTGGCAGTCAATTATGTGTCTAAATGGGTAGAAGCTATTGCATTCGCGAATAATGAAGGGAAGAGTGTCACCACGTTCTTGAAAAAGAACATGTTTTCCATATTTGGCACCGCAATGGCTATTATTAGTGATGGGGGATCTCACTTTTGCAACAAGTTGTTTAAGGGATTATTGGAAAAATATGGGGTTCGCCATAATGTGGCCACTCCTTACCATCCTCAAACTAGTGGGCAAGTTGAGGTGTCAAACAGGGAGATTAAGCAAATTTTGGCAAAAACGGTGAATGCTAGTAGAACGTATTGGTCAAGGAGGCTTGATGGTTCTCTTTGGGCCAACCTAACATGATACAAGACTCCCATAGGTATGTCCCCATACCATACAGACTTGTAGATAGGAAGACTTATCACTTACCAGTTGAATTACATCATAAGGCCATGTGGGTAATGAAGAAGTTGAAAATGGATTGGAATGAGGTTGCGGAACAGAGGTTAAACGGGTAGAATGAGCTTGATGAATTTCGATTGAAGGCATATGAAAGTTCAGCCCTCTACAAAGAAAAGATGAAGAAGTACCATGACCAAAAGATTGAGAAGCGCAATGTTTTGGTCGGGGATTTGGTGTTGTTGTTCAATTCTAGGTAGCGTTTGTTTCCGGGGAAATTCAAGTCCAAATGGACTGGTCCCTCTTTGATCATCCAACTATTCTTTCAAGGTGTGGTTGAGTTGGAGTACAAGAAGTGTGTGAGGTTCAAGGTGAAAGGGTAGCGAATCAAAATATATCTAGGGCTTGCTGAAATAGAGAAGGAAGTGATCGAGGCATACAATCTTGATGAAGTCTAAGTAATCAAGAGCCCTCCGTCGTCCCGCGACGTTAAATCAAGCGCTGATTGGGAGGCAACCCAATATGTATCCTCTGGCCAACTATAGTTTTTTTTTAATGGTTTTCTAGGCATAGTTGCATTATTTTTGCATTTATTTATTTAATGTTCCATCTGATTGCTCTTTTCTTTTTCATTACTAGTGTTGGCTAGAGCATAGATTAGGGTCCTTGTCCAAAAAGTGTCCAAAAAATACAAAAAGATTATCTTAATGGTTGTTTAATGTGCAGGTATCAAATCACCAGAAATCTCCAACAAATTGGTCTGCTACACCCTTCGGCGGAACCATCGACGGACCGGTGTGTCATCGATGGACCTTCGGTGGGATCCTTCATGCCCAGGTATGTCTTTTAAATTTTTCAAGTTAGGGCACACCCTCGACGGACCGTCGACCCTGTTATGGTCAATCGACGGGGAATCATTGCGTCTTTACCCACCGACTCGACCCAATTCCTCTGGCTGAATATTAAAAGTTTTAAACTTTTAAAGTTCCCACCTCTTCACATAACCCCTTAAAACCGTTTCTCTCCTTATTTCCTACTATATCTCCCCACTTCATCAGAATTAACTCCCATTCCCTCTCCATCTTCTGATTTCCCACATTTTCCCCAAAATCCCACAATCCCTTTCTCTCCCAAATTCTCCTAGTTTCTTCAGTCCATTGCCGGTCGGTGTTCGTGGTGGTTGTTGCCGCTGTTCTACTCCTAGAGTTCATACTCTTATTCCTCTACTATAGTTGTCAGATATGTTGTTCTGATCCGCTCAGCTTAGTTTTTGTTAATATTCCTTATTATTGTGATGTCTAACTGTTTGGGTCCTTAATTTTGGATCATATTCCATGCTAAAACATCCACACAAATGTTCTAAGTCCCTTAGAACACTGAAATTGAAAGGGATGGGGGTGTATTGTTAAAAAATAGAGTGTGTTTGCATGATTGTGTTCCTGACCTAGGGTTTGATTGGCTGTCGAACATGCATGTTAAAACTAGGAAAATTCATGCTCTACGAATGATGGGATGCTAGGTAGATGTTTATTAAATTTAGGCTTCAAAAAATACCTCAAATTAGTATGATAGGGTATCAAAGTTTGGCTGCAAAACTCTGTTCCCTGAATGTCAGTACGAGAACCCGTCGACGGACCATCGGTCCCTCGACGGACCGTCGTTGTGGTCTGTTAAGCCTACCTTCCCTAGTTTACTCAAAGTGTCCCTCAACGGACCACTTTGACAGACCTTCGCTCCTTCGACGATCCGTCCAGCACAACCGTCGACACTGTCAGAACCTTTGTTTTTTACGTTGTTAAAATTTATTCTAAGTATCTCTCGAGGGACCCTTATGACGGACCGTCGTCCCTTCGACGGTCCATCCTGCATAACCGTCAACATTGTTAGAACCTGTTCCGATGTTTTTAAAATTAATTCTAAGTGTCCCTCGACGGACTCCCATGACGGACCGTCGTGCCTTCGACGGACCGTCGATGGGTCCGTCCTGCACTCTATACTTTTGCATTTTCATTTCGTTTCTATGCTTTGCTGCTTCCTATGGTACTAACTACTTCTCGCTGCAGGTACAAATGGCACCTAAACACGACTGTGTCTACTAAGGAGGGCATTCCAAGTCAGTCGCCCCGTCGAACCGGCTTATCATAGGCTCAGATGAGGATCGTGACCCAGAGTACGTTCCACCAGGTACCCGCACTCCCTACCTGCTACTCGCTCCACTAGAGCCATGCCCATGAGGGTGGCGCACGGCGTAGTCAATCCCTCCCAGTCTGAAGAGGAGCGCATAATTTAGAATATGAAACACATACATGTATCTATTTAAACGGATAACTTTTATTTTTAAATTTTTTCTATTTAATTTACTCACATGTATACCAACTAAAAATATTACAGAAATTCTATTATTTACTATTAAATTGATTTAATTTTTTAATAACATTTAAATTTAGCATAAGAGTAAAATGGTAATTTAACTTTTTTACTTTTGGGTTTCCTGCATATAAGAGTACTAGATTTTCGACACGTGTGTTGCACGTGATTACCAACTCAGGAAATATATGTTATAGTAGATAGTATTGCTTATTTAAGCAAAGATTTGAATAATAAAATTTGCAAAAAATGATATTACAGATTCTTTTGTGAATGTTCAATATATATATATATATATCTTATCAACGCGAACTTATGAAGATGGTCATGAAAATTTTTATTAGTTAAATGCATATATTTATTTTAATTTTTAGAGGTTCAGTCATGTAGTTGGCCATATCTCAACGACATTACCTTATAAACGATATCGGTTGTATATTTTTCTCGTCATCTAACCAGATATGTTTGAGCATGTATTTCACATTAAACTGTTCAAATTTAATATGAACATTTGAAGAGAACAACTATATTTTATTTCTTAGAACTAATTTGTGTATATTAACTTTTTTTATGAGTTATAACATTATAAATGTTGTTCTTGTAGTTAGATCTCATATTTGACTTCTCAATTGACTGTGTAAATAAATAAAGCTAGTTATCTGACTGTCCATGGTTAACTGAGAAATGTTTCTTTTTTTTTTTATTGGAAAAACTAAAAACAGAAATTAAAGGATATATTCTATTTATTAAATCAAATATATAATCAACTATTTATCTTACCCCGAATAAAGATGTAGTTCATACACTTCTAAACAATATTTAATTTATTCAATAAAGCATGATCCGTCCAAGAAAAAATAACAACATTGTATTATCACATATAATTAGTATTAATAAGATAAGATATAATTGTGTTATCACTACATAATATTATCACATATAATTTGTGTTATCACTATATAATATTATAAAAAATTTTTGGTAAAAAATTAAGATAAGAAAAGTTGAAAGATAGTAATAATTAATGTAATAACTATGAGATTCAGAATCTTATGACTAATGAATGTTAAAGAGTCTGAATGACATTTGCAATGATTAGTAATAACTAACAGAATTTATAATGTTATAACTAAACAATTAATGTGAACTAGCTATATGTCAGATAAATTTTATTCTAACATAACACAAATAAGACTTTTAATTAATGTTGCTATATTCTATATGGTTATTAGATTTTAATATAGTATAGGGACAAAATGAAATGTTTATTTCATATTATTGAAAATAAAAATTATTTTGTAAATGATAATTTTAAACGATTCATATATATTCACATTTGGAAGATTTTTTTTAAAAAAAGAACTCGGGACAATTTAAAATAATATATTTTGAAGTTTGAAGATCTTGTTAACTTGAAGTAAGAAGATCTTCATCTAAAATACTGTTCCCTAATATTAATAAATAGTAAATTAGTAAAACAAAAAGGCAATGTTATATAGTAATATTTATTTTGAAACAAACTTTCTAACATTCTAAGGCCTCATTTGTTTGCACTTAATAGAGGTCTAAATCTAAATCATTCAGATTCAGCCCATTAAGTACGTTTGATTTTTAGGTATTAATCTGAATCATTCAGATTCATCCTATTAAGTTCATTTGTTTTTTTTTTATAAAAGCCTCTTCATGGGTCTGAAGAGGTCTGAATAAATTAAATGTGTAGGAGACTCTTAACAACATTCAGAATCATATGATAAGTTATCTAATAATAAATCATAGTTTTCACCTTTGGGAGTGCCTTTTCATCTTCTAACTAAAAACTTTTTTTCTCACACCATTTTTTCCTGGTAAGTTTTCATAAATATTTTCAAGTTTTTCTTTTATATTAATAAGTTTCTTGTATTATTGTGTGTCAAGAACACAAAATGCAATAATATTTTTGGTGTATTGTTGGTTATAAAAGGTTTTAAATGAAAAAATAGTACTCAAAATCATGATTATTAAAACTTTTAATTTTTTTCAAAAGTGATATGTTTTGTTGAAATGAAAAATTTATAATATTTTATTAATATAATGTTTAATTTCACTTCCAAATTCAGATATTGAAATACAAACAATACTAATTATTTAGTGTTTGATTTAGAGACAAGATCTTAATATTCAGATGTGTATTCAGATCAAAATACCTAGATCTTAATGGAAATCTTAATATTCAGATGTTTATTCATATTCAGACCTTTTAATCTTAATAGAAACAAATGGGGCCTAAATCAAATAAGTAACATTGATGAATAACATCATTCTTTTGTCTTGAGTGTCAAACAAGCAACTTGTGACAAATCTCTAACTCTTGAGAAGTTTAATAATTTTGGATGAAGATGTTCAGAAGCATATATTTACATCACATGAGAAATTGTTAAAAAATTGAATTTAGACTATATCATATTAACTTCATATATTGAAATATCACATTCTAATGTATATTTTATGCAAATTAATGGCCTTTCGGGTAGTGTAAAATGCCAATCAAGAAGGTCATCCGTCAAAATTCTGAGGAAAAAAATTAAGGCTATTCACTGAAACATCAAAGATCACTATCAAAATCGGAGGTAAAGACAACCACATTTTGAAAATATTAAAGATGGTGTGTTCCTTCACAAATTGTTAAAAAAGAACAGAAAAGGTGAATGTACAAAATGCAACGTAGAGACAATAGAAAAATATTGAGTGAAGGGAAAGGACATACATGTTTCATGTAATCCTCAAGATAAAATTTCTCCTTTTTTTTACTTAATTCTTCAATTGTTGATAGAACATTGAATCAACATGCACAAAATCAAGATAAACAGCAGCACATCATTGTTGTGCAAAAACAGCGGAAAAACAACTTGCAGATCCAAGAGGAAGAAAGGAAAGTGTCTTTGTCTTTCAATTTTTGGCAGGAAAGAAGATGTTTTAATTATTAAACCCTATTTTACTTGTGCAAACAACAAACACGAACTTGTGCAAAGAATAAAAACGAACTTGTGCAAAGAATAAAAATGAATGAAATAAAAATTATTGAACTCTATTTTACTCTAATTTATTTTATTTAAAAATGTCCTTCCGGGTCATTACAGTACCCACCGCTAAAAAAAATTTTCCTCCAACATAAGGTGAAAGAAAGTACCTCAAAGTTAAAAAAGTTGAGGATATGCAATACGCATGGACTCGGTCTACCAAGTTGCCTCTCCAATTGAACGATCTTTCAATTTCACCTTCACTGAAGCAATATCCTTGGTCCTAATAAGGTTTTCAAATATGCCTATCTAATATAGATATAGGATCCTTCTAGAATGTCAAGTCTTGACCCAACTCCACTGAACCTAGTGATACCACATTCGGAATATACTTCTAAGAAATGAAGACATGGAAAAAGGATGAACTACTCACAAACTAGGTGGCAAGGCCAATTTATATGCTACTTCTCCCACTCGGATCAAAATCTAAGTAGGTCCAATTAATGTAGGGCTAAGCTTTTCCCTCTCCCCGAACTTGATCAGACCTTTCCTGGTCGATACTTGGAGCCAAACATGATCACCCTCCATAAACACTAGGGGATCAGATTCTTTATTCTGAATAACTCTTTGGTCGTCAGTCTATCCTATATCATACAGACCTAGTCCATCGCATCTCTAAGAAAGTATGTATCCAAGGAGTCCATTTCGGCTGAATCAAATCAACCAATTGAAGACCTACACCGTCTATCATACAATATCTCAAATGGAGCCATCTGAATATGATAACCGTTGTTGTAGGCAAACTATGCTAAGGGTAAAATTTATGTACATTCTTCAATGTACTCCATTAATAAATTTTGATTGGTTTAAGAATAGCCAAATAACACTATAAATACCAGTAAATTTCTCCTAGATCATCTTACTCTTTTCTATGTTCTACTATTCTCTTTTTTGATTTCTATATAATGATATAGATACATGTCGTCAAGAAGCTAATTAAGGAGAAGAACATATAACTTCATTTTGAAATTAAAACAGGGAGGCATTCTTACACTATAGTTCAAGTATTAAACTTAAAAGTATAAGCTATGACCTATATATTCATTTAGATTTTTTTTTATGTTAGCTTGTGATTTTAGTTTTTCTTTTCCATTTTGGAGTTAAGGTATGATTGTCCAAAATAAATTTGATATGTGATCCATATTCTAATATTATTGTGTATTTTCATTGATGTGGACATTTTTTTTCTATTTGTGTTATATTCTTTTTAGTGCTACTTAATTGACAAAACATCTACCAATACATGATGAGTTTGATTATACTTAATAATTTATGCAATATGCTTTTGTTTAAATAAAAATAATATAATAAAGATTGATAAAATATTATTATTTTGAATGAAAGATTTTGATTGTGTTATCTTATAGTCTATCTAACATAATGTTGCAAATACATACATATATTGTTCATTTTCACCCTTTTGTTTCATTTATTATTTTTCTACAATTTAGACGATATGAGATTTAATAATTTAATATTCAAGGAAAAAATGAGAGTTACATTAACCTTTATGCGACACTAAGCCTAATAGTTTTCTTAAATATAAGCATTATATATTAATGATAACTTTTCATAGTTTTAAAATTCAAATGTTTGGTAGGATGACCATATTACTTTTGGACATTTTGATTTTCTTTATGAATATCATTTTATTGAAAGAAGAAAGAGTCTAAGTCAAAAGTTGAATAACTAAAATGTTCGTTAAAAGTATATTTATCATTTTATTTTATTTTTTTATAAAAATTAATTGACTACTTTCTGCTGGTGAACCGCGCCTTTCAACTAAGGTAATCTATGATCACTATCCTGTTTTTCCTTAACCTCCGCTACCAATGAAGATTTTAATGTATTCTTAAATGTCACACCACCATCTAACATGTCTGTAAGACCAACACCTAAGCGAGCAAGCCGGTGAATATATTTTTGCTAATTCCTTCTTTTCCTCCTCAACATGTGCTATACTACATATAGACAATCTACTCTGAGCATCAACTCACTACATTGGCCTTTCAAGGATAGTAAATCACATTCACATCATAGTCCTTGAGGAATTCAAGCTATCTCCTCTTATGAAGATTCAACTCTTTCTGGGTGAACACATACTGAAGGCTTTTATGATTTGTGAACACATCTACGTGAACACCATACAAGTAATGTCTCCAAATATTTAAGGCAAATACTATAGCTGCAAGCTCGAGGTCATGAGTCATGTAGTTATTATCATGGACCTTAATTTGTTGCGAAGAATAAGATAACCTTACCTCGCTGTCTCAACACACAACCTAGGCCAACCCTAGATGCATCATAATAATTACATAGCCATTTGAATTATCTGGTAGAGTCAAGACCAGAGCTGTAGTCAACCTAGTCATCATTTCTAAGAAACTTTTCTCACACTCATCTAACCACTAAAATTTGACCTTCTTTTGAGTCAACTTTGTCAATGGGGGAAGCTATGGATGAAAGTCCTTCAACAAATCTCCTATAATAACCGACCAAACCCAAGAAACTTCTGATTTGTTGGAGAAGTGGGTCTGGACCATTGTTTCACTGACTCTATTTTATGAGAATCCACTTGTCACGACCCAGGGGTACCCCTTTAGATGTAACATGGCATATAGAACCCCAAAGGACTTTATAAAATCCACTTAGCATATCATAACATAAGCAATAGAACAATAAGAGTAAAAATTCATTTCAAGTTTATAATTTTCATAAATAAAAAGCCGAAGTCTAGACTCTTAGTCTCAAAATAGCCATTTATTCTGATATCCAAAATAAAAAGGGACATATCCCGTACAACATAGTCCGAGAAGGAAATACAGAAATGAAGCTACAATGTGAAACCATCCATTCTCAAAACATGAGGACTCATCAAAAATTAGGAGAATAAGCAAACCCAAGCTTTAGCGAAAAGGATGATCATCCTGAAAACCGGACCCTACACTTAGGGAAATGTAGGAAAAGTAGGCGTTATTACAAGAATGCATTAAGTATGATAGACATGCAATAAAACATTGAAAAAATTCCAAAAGTGACATTTTAGTTGAAAGCATGCATTTTACTAACATTAAACATCATTATGAAGAAAGTGGAAAAACATACGTCATAATCATTGTCAACATATATATCAATATAACATAAGAGAAACATACTATAAGTACCGTCAAATCATACTTGTGCAATGCATGAATGAGACCCCATAAAATCTCACCCATGTTAAGTATAGCTTGTTGAGTAGTTATAGTTTATAGTTCACATTCTTTTTCATAGTGTTATTGTGAAAAAATAATCCTTAAACGACATATATCATGTGATCTATACATAAAATCCAGTATCTACCCTACACCGTAAAGAGTTATCTTACTTGTCTATGGTAGAATCATACTCTTAGCTTAGGTGGATCCACTAGTTTATGAGATAAGGAAATTGCTACTTGAATCCGGAATCAACTAAGATACAAGGTACTCATCTCATGAAACATTCTGTGGAAACCGAACTCAACTAGCGTATGAGGAACCCATTGGGAAACCAGACTCAAGCAGAGTAAAAGCTCTCATCTCATATACAATATCCATTTGGTGCTAAGCATTTATTCCCACAGAGTTCATATTATGACTTGAATTAAGTTCATAATCATGGAAGAATTTCTTAACACTCAATCCAACATAATACATTAGATATCTCATAGATCATGCTTGAGAATAGCCTTTCACCGTCCATGTCTTCGTATAGATTCTATAGGTGAGAAAGCCTTTCGACCCTAGCATCATGATATTGTGAGAAAACATTTCACATCATAACTTAATCATACATAGGTGTGTAAATGAGAATATCCTTTCAACAACACACAACAAGATCATAATCATAATCATTTTACTCTCAAAGTGTTCATAAATCATATACATAAATTCTGATAATCATGCCAAATTCTCATGCTTTATACTTAAAGGATTCACGATCATATTCCATCAACACATCTAGAATTTCTACATTATAAATCAATATAATTATAATTCAAGTAATCAATTCACTGCATGCATAATCTCATAATATATTTCTATCATCAACAAACTCGCATCGCAAGATCATAATTTGGAAATGTGGGGAATTCATGGATTCTTGGTGAATTCAATATAAAACCATATAATATAATAAATTTATACATAATATAACATAATTCCATCATTATAAATGATTTAGAAAGGAATCCATGGGTTTTGAATCAAACCCTAATTATTAGGGAATTCTATCATTGAAATTGTGATTTTAAAGGGGCTCCATGGATGAATTCTATCCACAGATGAAGAGATACCATAACTTATCAATGAAATCCAATGAATTTGATTAGAAAATCTTGCTTTTTGAACCCTAACTCCAACTTCTGTATTCTTCTTCCATGAAGTTTAAGGGAAAGAGTTTTTGGAGAAGAGATGGTTTTGTTTGGAATTTTTGAATAATGAGGAGGATGAATTAATTTAGGGGTCTATAATACTTATATAGCTAGTCAACTTCAGAATAAAATGATACCACTTAATAATAATTAAAACTGGAAGATCCCAAAGTGTGCCTAAACTAACTCCCTAAAATAGTTCCCAGGTCACCACCAATGACCCACCACTGACGGACAGTGGTTGGACCCATGGCAAATGTTAGTGAACTGTGGTTCAGTTCAACGACTTGGTTCTTGGGACATCAACCCATGATTCCTCACCCACGGGGCGTTGTTCCCCTTCTTGGGTCACTGTTCGAGTAAAATTTGTCTTTGGGGGTCATACCTTGACGTTCCAATACAAACATTTTTATTTTTAGGTATGGAAAGTTACATTCATGACTCTAACCCTCACGTTAAGCTCTATTTTAGCCTTCTAATTTTTGGGGTATTATACCTCTCAGATTCCTTTGCTAAATACAACATGACCAAGGAAAATGAATGATTGTAACCTGAATTCACATTTGTTGAACTTAGCAAATAACTGGAGATCTTTGATATCTTGCAAAAAAACTCTCAGATGAGTCATATGCTCCTCCTTATTCCGAGAATAAATGATGATATAATCGATAAAGATGATAACAAACAAGTCGAAATATTGTTTGAACACCTTATTCATTAAGTCCATGAAAGGTGCAGGACCATTTGTTAGTACAAAATACATAACTAAAAATTCATAGTGACCATACCGAGTCCTAAAAGTTGTCTCTGAAATGTCACTATATTTGGCTCTAAGCTAATGCTAACCAGATCTGAGGTCTATTTTTTAAAAGCAACTAGCACCCAAAAATTGGTCGATCAAGTCATCAATCCAAGGGATGAGATACTTATTCTTGGTTGTGACTTTGTTCAACTAACAATAGTGATGCACATTTTGACAGAACCATCTTTCTTTTTCACGAAAAATAAGCCCATGGAGAGATACTAGGTCTGATCAAGAACTTATCTAGAAGGTATTTCAATTACTCTTTTATTTCCTTAAGCTCCGCTATAGACATTATGTAAGGATTAATCAAATAGACTGGGTATATCAAATGAGATCTATTACGAATTCAATTTCCGTTTCGAAAAAAACTCCAGGAAGATCTTCTTGGGACATTTTTTGAAACTCACTTACTACTGGGACTAACTCAAAAGTTTGGATCTCAGAGTTTGAATCCTTATCTCGAACAAGGTGATAGAAATACACATTTGAAATCATTTTTCTGGCCTGAAGGTAAGAGATGACTCGATCCATGGGCACTGGAATACTAACCTTCCATGCTAAGACTGACTCCTTTAAAAGTTGAAACCGAAGGATCCTATTTTTACAATCGACTTAGGCATAATAAGAATTTTAAAAATCCATGCCTAGAATCATATGAAACTCTACTATTTCTAATGCACAAGATCTGCTGAGATGATCTTTTGAGAGAATATGATAGGGTTATTTTTGACTTCCCGTCTAGCTATAATTAGGTCACCAAATCCATAAGATACTAAGAAGGGTTGTCAAAAGGTTTCTGGTCTGACATTGAAGTTTACCGCTATATAAGGAGTTACAAATGACAGTGTAGCCCTTAGATCTAAGAATGCATAAACATCAAAATGAAATACTCGTAATGTACCAGTGACCATATTTGGAGAATCTTTCTAGTCTTGGCGAGCATAGAGAGATAAAACCTGTTCTGGCGCTGACCATCACCTGTACCAGATGAAGCACCCAGGTGAGTTGGGTGACCTACTGGTGCTGCTGGAACTGTATACTGAGACCTATTATTGTTACCTCCTTTCCTCTTCCCAGTAGAAGGACAATCCTTTAACATATGCACAGACTGACCACACTAAATACACCCTTTATTTCCCAGATGACACTAGCTTATATGGTTTTACCACACTTTGGACAAGTTGGGAAAGTCCCGTTACCTGAATTACTCCTTTAAGACTTAGAGATTGATGCCAGAACTTTCTAATATTGTCAAAACCTAGGAGATGGAGCACTATCTCATGAAAGTGTTATGCAGAAGATTTCTGCTAAAATTGCGAGAGATTTCCACCACCCATTTCTACTAAGAGTATTCATAATTCCCTATTCTAGCCTTCTTGTTGTCCTTAGCCATTTCCCTAAGCTTATCTTCCTCAACCTGCTGAGCATGAGTCATAAGCCTAGAGATCTTCACATCCTCTAACAACATAGCATTCCAAGACTCTGTCTTCATCAAGACGGATACCCCAAATAGAAACTTACTTACTTGTGCCCTTGGTTCAACGACTATATATGGGGCATACCTGGAGAGTTGGGTGAACTTATGTCTGTACTCTTGGCTGACATGGTATCTTCCCTCAAATTCTTGAACTCCTGATCTTTAGCCTCCCTCAACTCTCCCAGGACTAACCTATTCAGAAAAGCTCCAGTCAAATGCTCTAAAGTCAGAGGAGCTCCATTTGCACCCCTATTTTGTTTCCACCAAATGAACCAAATGTGAGCCACATCCTTAAGCTGGTAGGATGCCAACTCTACCCTATCATTACCAGTCACTTGCATCACTCCAAATATTTCTTAACATCATCAATCAAGTTCTGTCGATCCTTACCAATCTACCACCCTAGAAACTCAGGCGGATTTATCTGAACAAAAACTCGAACCCTAGCTACAGTTGATCCACCATTTGTGTTAGTAGGAACTAGGACTTTCTGATTGTTCTAGTTGGCTATACTCTTATCCAAAATTTGGATCGCATTATGAATTTTTGCATTCAAAACCCATTATATGAGACCGAAGGAATTTCATTAGCATTGCGTGAATTAGAATTTCGTGCATAAGCTCTACGAGGATGCATGACCTGAAACACATAACGACAAATTAGAAACGATATTATTCCATACCCACACATGATATGAATAACAAAAAAGTGAAGCTTTTCCTAAAACACCGCGTAGCCTCTCTTTCATAGATGTGGTGGACTTCACACCACTGAAAGAGACTTTACTTAGTGTGGCTTTCAGACATCGTAGGACTCTTGAACCTAATGCTTTGATACCAAGTTTTTTATGCTCCGAAGCTACCCCTTAATGTAAACACGAGACTTAGGATCATGATTTACCCCAAGATAACCCTGAAGCTGGAATATCATAAGCATAGTAAAACAATCTAAATAAAGAGATACTATATGGAAGCTAAACTAATGGTAACTTAATGTGGGGAATATCAACTAGTCCGAATATATGAAATGTAGTAAGAGTTCAGTAACAACAGAAAGATCCAACTCCAATCTAAAGTTGAATCTATTACTATGTTGAAAAGACTTCATATAAGCTATCATTATCAAGTAAAGAATCTAACTTGTAGGTTGAGGTCGATCCTATGAGGAATATGGTTTAGACTTAAACTTAACTCACTATTATATTCATGTAGAAAAATTATTTCCGAGACAAGTAAGTAAAAGGGGAGGGGGGTGGAACTAATAACTGATTGTTTTTTAGAGAGAAAGTGAGCAAGATTCAAACTTCGTTGTTATCGATAAGAGAAAGTAACTAGGGTATATGTGTTCCACATAAGCTCATAACGCGGTAATCCTAATAATAGTAATCATTTCCTAGTGTATTACATGCAAAGTTATTAGTTATGTATCTCTAATTCCTTTGTTCGACAACTACGTATTTCACCCCACACCTTGGCCTGACTACGTGTGTGTAATTTACTAACCCTAACCCTTACCTCATATTAGACATCACATAAACGTATGACTTAGATTCAACGTCACACCAAGTGACATTAGATTTTATTAGATATTATCACATTAAATCTATGTTGGTAATTGTTTTCTCATTAACTACCTCCTTGGTCCAAAAAGTAGCAACAAGTCAAGTTCTAGTATTTGCAACCGCTAAAAGAACTTCTAATCTAAAGAATTATCAATGCATGCATTAACACTATTCAAGAATTACTTAGTTAGTATTCATACTTTATCAATCGCTCATGGCTCCCACAACCCGTATTGTTGATTTAATTACCCATAATAGCAAGAACAAAATTCATATTTGTAGAAGAAGAATTCATGAACATACATAATGAGAAGAAGATATCCAAAAACCCACCTTGAATTTCAAAAATAAAATCATCATAAATTGAATTTAGGAAATCAATAATTGCTAAAGTTGCAAGTTAATCTCCAAAGTCAAAATTTAGAAATAAAATAATAGTGTCTAACCCCAAAAAATGAGGTATAGATGACCTATATATAGAAAAACATGTCCCAAATAAAAATGAAATTAAATAAGGAAATAAAGTTTCTAGACATGATTTCGATCTATGATACTAACCTCCAGATCGTGGACTAACCTTCGGTCCATAGGTCCTTTATGTTGTTAGGGACTTAAAGAAATTTTCAAAAGTTCAAAATCTCCACCTATCAATAACAATCGACAAATCAGCAGGATAGACCATGTTTCGATCCACGGTACTTGGATCCTCCCCGTATCTCCATAATTTGACTTTTGAAAAAGGGTACTTGAACCCCCTTCTCTGAATCATTCGACGGAACTGCAGGATGGACCGTAAGTCGACCTACTGTCTGTCATTTGTAAATGTAGTTCCACAATTGGTCAAGAATTCCATGATTTACCTTCAATCCTTGCCTATCCATATACGTCTACCATCTACGGAGCATGACTGGACCTATGGTCCATAGGTCACGTTCGTAGATTCCCTTTTCTGCACAAATTCTCAATTGTGTCTCTCCACTTCCACATCCGAACTTATTTCCTATGAACATGATTAAATTACATTAATACCAATAAAAATGTCCCTAGATACACATAATTCTTAAGTGAAGTGTATTTAAAATATCGTTAACTCACGGTATATCAACACTGTTAAGTTAAATTTGTTATTTGTCCTCAAGCGACACACTAAGACTTAAAACGACACTTTGTATAGAAGAAAAAATTCAAGTAGAAGAAATCACACGGCTTTGTATCCCAAATCCCTCTTTAAGTTCAAATATTTTCTCTTAGACTCAACAAACTAACTCATGCGGATCAATATACGACAAAGATCGGCTACTATACACTGCTTCACTATAACTAAGGTACCAACTCTCCAACAATGTAACTAGTGCCCTTACTTCAAATGAAATCCTTTTTTCATACAATGAATATGAATTTCATTACAAGGATTCATTCAAAACTCATGCTCAGAAGTGACTTTAAGTATAATTAGTGCTCCATGCCATAGGCTTGCCCTTATTTTCACTGCTTAGTCTCTCCATACTAGTTGCTAAGATAACTACATGACTTTCATGTCCTGTAACGTAGGCTCAGGATTATGTGTGGTATATTTGAGTACTTTTAGAAACTTCCTGCTATCCTTGACACTACATTATGATTTTTACCTATTTTTGACATCCTACCATTTTACCTTCTTTCTCTTGACTCTTTTCAATGACTCTGTTGCTTTTTATTATTTTTTTACTTTATTATTTTTCTTGTATTTTATTTTTCAACATTTTTATTCATCATGTTATGATTCTTTTACACAAAGTCACATCCTCTTCTATCTTTTATTTTTCTCTTTTAAACACAAATCTTTTCATTCCCATTTTTCTTTCAGTTTTCTCTTTGAAAGCCGTGCTCAACTTATTGTTGTTCCTATAGTTGAGGTGCACCGTATTCAATGTCAAACTAGGGCCAATATTGAGGTCACTTTTGCATTAGCCACCCTCAACATAGGATTTTGGTTTAATTCAAGGTGCACATGTCCAAGGCAGAACCGGGCCTAAAACACTAGTTTGAGGGAAGGTGAGTTAAGGGTTTTGAATGAAATGTTCTATTTTAGGCTCAAATTATTACTGGAACATTAGTTTCATTTGGTTGGATTCTTTTAGACAGTTATTGGACTTATTAGAAAAAGGGCCTATGATTAGTTCCTAGCCTCTAGCATAGATTATCTTCATAACACTGACCGAGCAAGTTCTAGATCGACACAAACCTGTGTAAACAATTCAACTTATCTCACTCTCTCTTGGCACATTGTTACATTATCACATTATCTATTACCCAATTCAAGTTTATCTTAAGTCATGAGGTGAAGTTGGTTCATTATCATGCAATATTAAGAGCCAACACAACCAACTTATTCTACCGTAAAGATTTTTGCACATATCACAATTTTTGGACATGAATAATTTTTCATTTTCATTCTTACTATGCCATCATGCTTCATTATTTCTCATGCTTCTATACATACAGTCATAACACATGCAGGTTCAACAGAAATTAAAAGTCCCTTGGGGGAAATAGAACACATGCAAGAAAACCCTAAGAGAGGATTATGAGTTTAGTTATTCAGACTTCACCCTATCAGTCACAATCCATTCGCCCTACCCCCAAAAAATTATGGTGCAATTGTGCCCAATGCACAAAAAGTAAAGAGTAAAGAATAAGGTGAAGCAAACCTGTGGTGCATCAAACCGAAAAACTATCAACAAGCGAGTGGTTCCAATTTACTAGAGCCCACAGGATCAACACGGGGAACACCATCAGTGGATCTCCAATCTGTCATCTCAACACCATCAGTAGTCCTCACATCATCTCTAATAATAGCAACTACCTTTGAAGCGGGCATAAAACTCAAGAAACCAGCAGCCCTCTCACGAACCCTTTGTTGGAGTAACTCCCATCTACAATGGAAGCTATCCTAGCTTGGTCAGTTACTAGAACTCCCGCTACTTAATTTGTTCATCTTGATTAGCGTCAAAAGTGCGACTAAAGTGGATCCTCTTTCCTCGAGCACTACTTGACTCAATCCACGGTAAGTCCTCTATGAATAAGGATCTAGAACTGTATCATTAGCTGTAATAGTAGGAGTGAAATATGGCTCATTTATAGGTGGAGCAAGGATTTTATTAATATCGTCCTGGAGACTATCCAACTCCTTCTAGTGGGAAGAGACATCAGTGATGGGGGCTGGTCGCTCAAGGACTCTAAACTCCAAGGTGTTCGGGTGCTTATTAATGGTCTAGACGTTCAGGTCCATCACACTCTCCATCCTACTTTAAATCCTAGCCTCGAATTTTGAGATAGACCGCTGCATCCAAGGCTTCACATGATGAAGAAAGCTTACCATCTTTGCTTCCAATTTTTGAACACGAGCAAGGGGCATAACTATAGATCCTGACGACGGGGTGGATCTTAATAAGTTAAGAGCCCAACTGGAGGCCTAATATGGGGAGTCCGGGGCATCATAAGTAGTGGTTGTAGGGGTGGGGTCTGTATCCTAAATTCTTTCCATATCAACAACTTAGTGTGCTTCCAATGGAGGAACATCGACATGCAACTCTTTGCGTGGTTCCACCACATTTGCCTCATCCGAAATAGCGCCTATGTCCAGAATCTTAGTCGCCTGGATCAACTTATCAAAATTCTAGACCGACACTCCATAATTCCTGCACAACTGAAAGATAAGTCAAGCGAAAGGGTAAATGGTGGAGGTCTTGAATGCCCTCTCTTGAATCTATGAAATTAACATGTGTGTGAAGTCTATCTCAAACCTAGCTACCAAAATAACAACCATCACATTACATCCCATGTAAGTACGTTGTATGCCTCAGTAGGATATAATTGGTTTTGCACTAATAGCTGTAATAACTTGGCCACAAAATTTAGAGTGTCCTTCTTGATTGATAAGGTCAGGGTGCTGACTCACTCGGATCTCTCGCCGTCTCTAGCAATGTGACTCTCCAAACAGTGTAAGACAATCTCCTTTATCTCTGTATTTCGCTGCAACTCCCTGCTCCATACAATGTCACAAATATTGTCAAATTTGTCCTTGTTGAGTACCCAAATAGGGACTATACTGTAGATAAAATGAGGAATGGTGATCTCAAATATATCCACAGAAATGACTTGCACTAGTGTAGCCGTGAGTGGTGGCTGGGCTCTAGGCGTGGAATATTTTCTAAAAATAGATCCTCGGAGGGTGGATGCATAGGTAGCAAAGAAGTCCCTCATGATTTCCTTTCTATATGTCCCCGATTCTTGGCTATCCACTCATACTTATGCTTTTGGAAGACACGGTGGATGTTAGGCATGTTATGCAGGCTTCTTATGAGTACCATGCACTCCTTTATAATCATTCGGGCCATTTTATTTTTATCCATGATCATCTAGGCATCACTATAGAACTGCCATTGCCTCAACGCACCATCTATTAAGCTCCTCCGCAACCGGAGCAGGGTTGATGTTTTGTGGCACTTGAATATCCCCTGCACTAGTAGCCTTATTAGATGAGGCAGCCCTACTGTGTGAACTCGAGCCTATTACAGAGCCAGAAGTGGAACTTGAAGTATAGGCGAACTCAAAGCTGAAAGCAGACTAAATCAGTGATTCGATCAGTGTATCCTCCTAATCAGATTGGGAGGCAGTGACTTCGTCGGGAACCACCTCCCTTGATTGATTTTGGGTGGTCCAGGTTGTTGTGGGGGATGTTCTTCCATTGGGGGGGGGGGCATATGTGGGGTCATTCTCTGCATCCATATCTTGATTTATGAGTCGCCATGATAGTGCCACCAATTTACCCGTGCCTCTTGCAGCGACACTCCGAGCTTTCTTTGGAGCCATGTTACGTGTGGAGGAAGAATTAGTACCAATATAAACCAATAACATACTCGAAAAATTTTTAGAACTAAGAATGAAAAAAAACAAAAGCTCAAAAATATCTAGACAGTAGTTGAACTGTTTAGCCACGGTGGGTATCTACGGTCCATAGAAGGATCCACAGTCCGTAGGTCCCCTCCGTATATGAGAGTAACCAAAAGATGAGTCTTTTATGTGAACCACAGATGTTCACAACGGTTCGTAGATCAAACTATGAACAGTAGTCCACTTGCGTGGTTCCACACTTAACATTTTTTTCGCAGACTCACGAACCTGAGTCTCCAGGGTCAAGTCTGTGCCAAGTATCAGACATGCTTCAATTCTAAACCATTTATTTACTAATCAAAAATAAACTTAAGTCTAATCATGTATTTCAACAAAACTTTTGACACTTTTTCATCCCTAGGGTTCCGATTACTCAATTTTTAACATGCATTGCATACGAAAATAGGATACCTAAGTTAAAACTTGCATTTAGACTCTTTTTCTCTTATTTAAGTCAATACAAAGACAAGAAAATCACATTCTATCATCCCAAGGGTGTTTATAACTTTAGTTTAACATGAAATTTCATACAACAACAACCCAAGGTCAAGATATCTACCAGAGATGGGAGTGATTTGGGGATTTAATGAGGGAGTTATGGGACTTGGAGGGGTTCAAAACGGTTAAGAGAGGATATGGAAAGTGCGGGAAGAATTTGAACATGAGGGGTTTTATTAAAAAGGGGTACGAATCTAGTCCATAGGTCACTCAACACTTAGAAACAATTTGAAGACTCACCTAGGGTCTATGAATACCATTCACGGTCCGTTGTTTGACCTACGAACCGTCAATGGGCTCCGTAGACTTCTGCACCAACACTTTATGTAGATTTTGGTTTTTGACCCTGCACATGTAGCAAAGTTAGGACTTTCATTTTACCTTTTCTAGAAAGTTTTTAGATACTTACTCTATGCTATATCTAGCCAACACTAAAACAAAAATAAAGCACCTATCTAAAGAATACATATAAGCAAATAAACAAAGAAAACTACTAAACCAAAAAAAACATATAGTTGGCTAGATTGTACATCTTAGGTTGCCTCCTAAGCAGCGCTTGATTTAACATCTCGGCACGACACAAGCCTATTGATTACTCAGACTTCATCAAAATAGTAGGCCTCAATCACATATTGAACATTTTCCTCTTTTCCCATATAGACCTTGATCATTTGCCAGTTTACCTTAAACCTTCTTCCCTCGCTGTTTTAAAGGTCGACAGCTCCATCTGGGAGCACTTTCGTGACTAAGAATGGCCCTGTCCACTTGGACTTGAGCTTGCCCAGAAACAAGCGCAACCTAGAGTAGAATAGAAGCACAAGATCACCTACAACAAATTCTCACTTTTCAATCATTTGATCATGATACTTTTTCATCTTCTCCTTGTACAAGGCTGAACTTTCATAATCTCTTAGGCCAAACTCATCAAACACATTCAAGTCACTCATTCTCTGATTCGATGCGGCGCTCCAATCCAAATTTAGCTTCTTTAGCACCCACAAAGCCTAATGCTCTAGATCTACCGACAAATGGAAAGGATTCCTATATATAAAATGGTAAGGGAACATACCTATGAGAGTCTTGAATTCAGTGCAATAGGCCGAAAGAGCATCATCAAGATTCTTTGACCAATCAATTCTATTAACATTCACAGTCTTAGGCAAAATCTGCTTGATCTCTCTGGTGGATATTTTAACTTGGCCACTGCTAGATTGCGTATGGTAAAGAGTGGCCACATTGTGTCAGACGCCATATTTCTCATGTAGAGCCCTGAACAACTTATTACGAATGTGGGAACCTCTATTCTGATAATTTCCCTAGGTGTACCAAAGCTGGAGAAACATATTCTTTTTGAGGAATGTGGTGACACTTTTACCTTTATTGTTGGAAAGCGCAATTCTTTCACCCACTTTGGCACACAGTTAACCACAACAAGATTATATACTTCATCCCATGTGAACTCATAGACGAACCCATAAAATAAATTCCCCATACATCAAACATCTCTATCACCAATATTACATTCATAGAAAGCTCTTGCCTATTTGAAATTCCACCTTATTTTTTGCAATGGTCACACGACTTATCAAAATCATGAGCATCTTTGGGATGGTAGGCCAGTTAAACCCATGCTACAAAATTTTATGTGCAATGCAAATACCACTATGATTCCTACCAATAGGAAATGAGTGACACACCTCTAGCATACTCAACATTTTATCCTTGGGCACACAACAATGAATAATCCCATCGACAAAAGTACATGAAAAGTACGCTCATCCTAAAAGAACTTTTTCACATCATGCATAAACTTCTTCTTTTGGTGAAACGACAAATATGATGACACCAAATCACTTGCCAAGTAGTTACTTAAGTCTGCAAACCAAGAAATCATATCATGAGAGGCAGCCAATACGAGTTCATTCTGAAAAACATCATTAATTTCATCCCCATCTCTTATCTTGAGCATAAATTCTTCCTACTCTGGACAAGTGATCGATGACTTGATTTTTTGGCCCCCTTTCTATCTTTTACCACAAATTTGAACTCTTGTAACAACAGCCATCTATCAACCTTGGTGTTTCATCCTTCTTAGCCATCGAATACCTCAATATAGAATGGTCAATATCCACTATGACCTTAGTACCAAGAAAATAGGATCAAAATTTCTCTAATGAGAAAACCACTGCAAGTAGTTCCTGCTCCGTCACTATATAATTATTTTGAGCCATATTTAGAGCTTTGATATCATAGTGAATAAGGTGAAGAATTTTCTCTAGCCTCTGCCCCAAAATTACACTAAGGGCCAGTCCACTCATATGATATATTACCTCAAATGGTTTCCCCCAATACGACAAAATAATAATAAGTGTGAAAACCAACTTTTCCTTCAAATCTTAAAATGTTCTCAGACAAGCATCATTCAAATCAAATTTGCACTCCTTCTTGAGTAGTTTTCACAATGGGTGTGCTATTTTAAAGAAATCCTTGATAAACCTCCAATAGAAGCTTGCACGCCTAAGAAAACATCTAAAACTTTTAACAGAGATAGTAGGTGGAAACTTTTCTATTACTTAGAATTTTGAACCTCAATACCCTTCTAAAAAATTGTATGACCTAGAAATATCCCTTCTTTTTCCATGAACTGCCACTTTTCTTAATTGAGCACAAGATTGCACTCTTCACACCGCTTTAGTACTTTGGCCAAATGGTCTAAACAACGATAAAAAGAGTCACCTACTACAGAGGAATCATCAATAAATACCTCAATATTATCGTCAACCATATAAGAAAATATTGACATCATATAACATTGGAAAGTTTTTGGGGCATTGCACAACTGAAATGAAATTTGTTTGAAGGCGGAAGTCCCATATGGGCAAGTGAAACTGGTCTTGTCTTGGTCTTTTGGAGCTATCAAAATCTTATTGTAGCCCGAATAACCATTAAGAAATCAACACAAACCCTTACCCATAAGTCAGTCCAACATGTAATCCATAAACGAAATAAGGAAGTGGTCCATTTTTGTCCAAGAATTTAATTTCTGGTAGTTCATGAATGTAACACTCCGAAAGTCTACGACCTAATCTAGAGTCTCTTATGTTGAAAAAAAGACTTAGAACACTGTTTTATGACCTAAAATATTGTATATAAATAATTTAGTAAGTGTTAGAGTCAAAACGTTAAGAAACATCCATGACATCCGGTGAATTAAAAAATTCAGGTTAGTGTGCCTTTCATGTTTCATGGGGTTTTAAAAGTCAGAATTCAACAAAATTTTGTAGGAAGATGTTAATCATGTATTAGAAAATGTTTAGGGTAAAAATGTATGGGAAAGACTCCCCAAGTACCACCCTAGGGTTCATTAAGGAGGACCTTTCCAAAATGACCAAAACTTGTCAATGTGACAGTGGCTACCTACGAAGCCAAACGAGTAGCCGTCGTCTAGGTGACGAGGCGTTGATGGCTCCATAGTCCAACACTTAGAAAAATGTCCAGAAGGTCCTAAAAATCAAGTCTCTGAATTCATCGACGACTTGCCAATACGGGTCGTCGATGGACCTACTGTTCATAGGTCGGGGAGTCATCCATAAGGGGTCTGTTGTGCTGTCCAAATTTTTAAGTGAGTCATTTAATTAAGTTAGTTTCTTAGGTATTTAATTAAGGGTTGGGGGTTTTTAATTAAGGGACTATATAGAGACCTAACTCTCATTAAACTAACCTAACACACTTGAATTCCCAAACTAAAAATCCTCTTCCTTCTCTATACTTTCTCTCTCTATTCCTCAAGACTCCATTGAAGATCAATTACAGGTCACAAGGGATCCAATATTCTAATTTCTCTCCATAAATCTTCATTAATAGCTAAGGTATGAAAAAGCTTCACCTTTGGGACTCCTATCCGCAAAAGGGTTCTTCAAATTTTATTTTCAAAACTTTGAAAATATGGGTTTCATTATTAATCTAAGATTGATATTGAAAATTGTATTGTTATTGGTTTCATTTTATTATTTTGGATATAATATTATTTATTATTGATGAATTAGCGTAGTTCTTGATGTTAGACCTAGTTATATAGATCATGAATTGACCCTATTTTCCTAACCTAGGTTATGAATTGATAATGAATTGAATAATGATGATGCAATTGACTTTTCTCTTGTGTTTATTAGTATAATATGATGTTATTTAATCTATTAATGGATGAATATGGTTGTCTAATAGTAAGACCATGAAAAAAGTCTTTTGAAGGTAAATTTGTAAGACCTATGATCTTGAATCCTTACTTCAATTATGATGGCTTATACTTGAGGATGATCTTCAATTAAACTATTGTGATTAGATTATATAGGTGATGGTATGATGAATATAATTGAATGTATTGATTATATGGATTGTGAGATTATGATTAAGGTATGATGATGTAAGGTTGATTGTGGATCACTTATGTGCCTTATTATGATATGATGATGATAATGTGTTAATCTCACATATGAGGGTTGTATTGAAAGGAAGTTCCATGCAATTTCTAATGAGCTAATGAATATGATATACAAGGGGTTAGTCTCCTATGACCTATAGTAGTCTGTGATGATTAATAAAGGCATAAAGACATTTTAAAAAATGACTTTAACTTATCACCGAGTGAATTAGTTATGAGAGGTGTCCCATCCCAATGTGGGAAGGTATGTTCATAGTGATTCTCATGAGATAGAGATTACAATGAAATTGTTCATAAAGAGGGTCTCAAGTATGTATCCTAGTTCTTGAACTTCGTTGCCCCCATAGGAATACTAGTTAGTGGATCCACCTACAATGCTATGTTATTGTTCTGGTACTACCTTGGCAAGTACACCACCTTCTTTCGGTGTAGGGTCTCATGACACCGGATTCTACATTTAGCTCATGTGGTCTATGTTTGTTAAGGAATGTGTTCCCTAAAGTAAAATAAACTTAATAATGTGAACTCTAACTAGGATGACTTAAGGGGTTCTTCTTAGTATATATAGGGGTATAGGACTTTACCTATGCATTACAGTAGTTAGCCTTGAGGAATATCTTAGGAGGATGTTCTTACGTTTTTATGACTCTAACGATATGCAAATATTGACTTTACATGTTAATTATCTATATGATGTTAATCTTACATATGAATATGTTATTGGTCTATATTGCGAAATATTATGATGATTAATTACGATGTTATGTTATATGAAGTTGGACTTTGCTTATGATCCTTTGTTGGGTTTACTTGGTTGTGTGGGGTTATAGGACTTCACTTGATCATTGCACTTGTAATCTTCGTAATGGAACATGGGTAATGGTATTGCATATATTGTAATGTGATTAACTCTTATACATTCTTTGTTGACATTATGTTGGAGTTGTTTGGTTATGTGATCTAATATGCTACTACACATGTCACTTGAATTTATTTGATGATGTTGATCTTGTATTGTATATGGTCTAGTCTTGATGACTATGTGTTCACTGGTTCATATATATTCTTGATTGTGCATAAAGGCTTTTGAAGGTAAATTAGCATGGTTTTGAACAAATGTCCCTATAAGCATGATTTCAATGTTTTATGTGCATATGTTCCCATACTTAGTACAAGTGGTGTACTAACCCATACATCTATGTTTTTTTTACAAATATGTAGGTTCCGGCCATTGAGTTCCTAGAAGGCCTATTGAATAAGACTTGGACTCTTTTCTCCAAGTGTTGGTAGGTCCTCATGTTCGGGGATGTTAATTATTTATACATCTATCTTTGAAGTTGTACTGTCATAAAGACATTGTTCATTGCTTTATCATTTGGATATTTATGTAAGCCTATATTGGCATGTTGACTTTGTATTGGATATGTATAAGGTTTGTACTTGTCTAGATGGTTCAATATGAGAGGAAGTATTAGACTAATTCCTATGTATCTTATGATTGTTTAAATGAGAAGCCTATGTATGCTTCATATGAGAGGATTCTAACTAAAATTCATATGTAGTATGCGAGAGGTCTATGTAAACCTCACTATATAGATATGTATATTAATTATAAATTTTCCACACTTTTTAACCTATGAAATGTAATTACGAATGCTAAGTGGCTAGTCTTAGTCCTCTTCAAGGAAAACGATGTCTGTTAAGTCATGGGGGTGCTCCCAAATCGTGACAAACTCGGTATCAAAGTATGAGGTTAAAGAAAATCTTTGGATTGATGTATCATTGAACCATGCTTACATAAAGTCTTGTTTATGTCTTAAAGCACACTTATGAATGAGAGGCTATGTGATGCTTATGAATTCTCACTTATTGATAATCTTGAAAGTCATGACTTGAGAGTTTAAGCTCTATCTGTACTCTTTATTCTAATCTTTTTCTTGTGGATATAAAATCTGACTACAAGACGTGCAGCCACAAGAAGAATGGAGGAAAATTTGGCTAATGTGGGAGTTCCTCCCCATGGCAACCAAGTCCCTCCACAAGATAACTAAGTGCCTCCTCAAGAATAAGCTTTGGTCATTCCTCCACCTATGACAGATGGAGAAATAAGGTCTACATTTTTGGCTTTGGCTCAAGCTATGAGTACCATAGCATAAACGGTAGCCACTCAAGCTCAAGCCATGGCGGCTCAAGCAAATAGGGAGGTTGGACACCGTGTTAAACAAAATGCTAGTACCACGTCTTCCCGCTTGAGGAACTTCACTATGATTAATCCTCCTATGTTGGGTGAAAAGCGATTGAAGATCCCCAAGACTTCATCGATGAGGTCTACAAGATTTCTTATGCTATGGGGTTGACTTCAAATGAAAAGGCCGAGATAGCTTCCTATAAACTCAAGTATGTAGCTCAAACATGTACACCCAATGAAGAGACAATAGGGCCGTGAGAGAGAGTCCTATCAGTTGAAAGGTGTTCAAAAAAGATTTTCTTGATCTTTTGTTTCTTAGGGAGAAAAGAGAGGATTAAGTGGAGGAATTCATTAATCTTCATCAAGGAGGTATGAGCGTGCAAGAGTACTCCTTGAAGTTCACCAAATTTTCCAAGTATGCTCCTTCCTTGGTGTCTAACCCAAGAAATGAGATGAGTCGCTTTGTGATGGGGGTGTCCGAGTATTTTGTTGAAGAGTGTCGTTCGGCAATGCTGCATGAAAATATGGATATCTCTAGGTTGATGGTGCATGCTCATCAATTTGAGGACACTCGGCTTAAGAGAAAGAATAGAGAGTATAAGAGGGCCAAGGATTATGAAGGGGGTACTTCAAAGGTTAGACATGAGATTAAAGACAAGCCTAGGTTCAAAAAGAGGGTCTCCAAAAAATTCCTTCCAAATTTACAAAGATCTACAAGGATAGGTTTTCTACCCATAAGTTCCAAAAGGCTAGAATAGGAAATTCACCAAGTGATAACCAACTTATTCCAAGTGTGTTAAGAATTATTGGGTGAGTGTCTAGATGGGATTGGAAATTTCTTTGGTTATGGAAAAGAGGACCATAAGGTTAAGGATTTCCCTAATGTGAGGATTGAAGAAAGGAGAGTGGTCGAGCTAAATCGAGTGGTCTAGTTCCGAAGCTCCAAAGAGGAACCACTTTTATGATCTCCGCTCTAGGGGTGAAAAAGAAGAATCCCCTGATGTGGTCACCGGTATATTGAAAGTCTTCTCTATTGATGAGTATGCTTTAGTTGATCCTGGTGCTACATTGTCATTTGTAACTCCTCTAGTAGCTAAAATTTTTGATGTTCTACCTGATATTTGAATTGAAAAATTTTCGGTTACAACCCCTGTAGATTACTCCGTTGTGTCTAGAAGAGTCTTTCGGAGTTGTCCTATATTTTTTCCAAAAGAGTAACATGTTTGGATGTGGTTTAACTTTATATGGTTGATTTTGATGTTATTTTGGGAATGGGTTGGTAGCATGCTTGTTTTGCTTCCACAAATTTTCGAACAAGATTGGTTAAATTCAATTTTCCTAATGAAACCGTTTTACAGTGGAAAAGTGGTAATTAAATTCCTAGAGGTCGTACAATTTCTTGTCTAAAAGCTTGTAAATGATCTTTAAAAGGTGTCTGTACCATATTGCAAGAGTCAGAAATCTTTAGTCCGACATCCCTCCTATTGAGTCGGTCCTCGTAGGGAAGAACTATCCGAAAGTCTTTCCTGATGACTTTCCCAGAATTCCTCTCAAATGTTAAATTGATTTTTTATCTACTTATTACCGGATACGAATCCCATTTCAATCCCTCCGGACCAGATGGCTCAGGCGGGATTGAAAGAGTTAAAGCTTCAACTCAAGGACTTGTTAGATAAGGGTTTCATCCAACCTAGTATTTCACATAGGGAGCTCCGATGTTTTTTGTTAAGAACAAGGATGGGTCCATTAGGATGTGTATTTATTATATCTACCTCGATAAAGTCACCATCAAGAACAAGAATCCTCCCCCTCGGATAGATGACTTGTTCCATCAATTCTAAGGGGCTAGCTACTTTTCTAAGATTGACTTGAGATTGGGGTATCACCAACTTAGGGTGAGTGGTGAGGATGTACCTACAAGGACATTTTGAACTATATATGGGCAATATGAGTTCCTAGTAATGTCCTTTAGTCTCACAAATGCCCGGTAGATTTTATGGACTTAATGAATAGGGTACATTGGCTCCAACTGACATTAGAAGTTTCTTGGGTTTAGCCGGGTACTATAAGAGTCAAAGGAGAAGAAATGCAAGCAAAACTATCAAGAAACCTCTTATAGTACCCGGCTAAACCCAAGAAACTTCTAATGTCAGTTGGAGCCATGTATACCGGATGTTGATGATTTGAGGAATCGGGTGTTAGAGGAAAATCATAGTTTCCGACATTCCATTCAATCGGGTGCCACCACAATGTATCATGACCTTATAGAGGTACATTGGTGGGATGGCTTAAAAAGGGACATGATAGAGTTTGTATCCAAGTTTCCGAATTGCCAACAAGTGAAGGCCGAGCATTTAAAGCCTTACATAAGAAATGGGTGTTCCTACATTGAAGTGGGAGGAAATTAACATGGACTTTATTATTGGGTTGCCTCAAACCCGGAGGCAAAATGACTCAATTTGGATGATAGTGGATAGATAGAAAAAATCCGCTCTTTTTATTCCCGTTAAGTCTACTTATATGGTGGACGATTATGCAAGGATCTACATTGATGAGATTGTGAGCCTTCATGGGATCCATTTGTCCATCATATCGGATATGGTGACACACAATATCATCTATGAAAATCGTAGCATAATCTTCCGTTGAATAGGTAGACTTGACAAGAATAAAGTGAGAGAAATTAGTCAACCTATCCACAACCACCCATATATAATCATATGCCTTTGAGTCCGAGTTAAACCCACTACAAAGTCCAAATCGATGTCTTCCCACTTCCAAGTAGGAATTTGGATCTCTTGTAGTAAGCCACCCAGCTTTTGGTGTTCGGCTTTTATTTGTTGTCAATTTGAATACTTAGCGACAAACTCCGCTATGTCCCTTTTCAAACCTTCCCACCAATATATTCCCCTGAGGTAGTGGTACATTTTTGTGGAACCCTGATGAATGGAGTAGCGGGACCCATGGGCATCTTCAAGGATCCGGTCCCTCAAACCATCTACATCGGAAAATCTCCCTTGGTAACTTAAAACACCATCCCCCCGAGGAGAATGTCTCATATAATTTGCCGAGAACCGATTCTTTCAACTCCATAAGGTGAATCAAGGTGTTGTTTGGACTTCACCTCAACCCCTAGAGATGACTCGGAGTTATGATGGACTAAAGCACCCCCATTTGGAGAACCTTCCAACCTCACCCCCAACCTAGCAAACCTATCAACTTCCTTCACTAGGTCCTTCTTGGCTTCGTTAATGTGGGATACACTACCCATAGTCATACGACTTAGGGCATCCGCATCCATGTTATCCTTTCAGGGGTGATAGAGAACACTCATATCATAATCTTTCAACAACTCTAACCACCCCCTTTGCCGTAAGTTCAACTCTTTTTGGGTAAACACATATTGAAGACTCTTATGGTCAGTAAATACATCAACATGAACCCCATACAAGTAATGCCTCCATATTTTCAAATAAAACACCACGGACGCTAATTCAAGGTCATGAGTGGGATAGTTTCCCTCATATACCTTAAGTTTCCTGTAGGCATAGGCTATCACTTTCCCATGTTTCATAAGCACACACCCCAAACATATTCATGATGCGTCACAATACAGAACAAAACCCGTTGTACCCTACAGTAAATTCAACACCGGAGCGGAAGTGAGCCTATCTTTCAACAATTGGAACTTTTCTCACATGCCTCTGACCACTCAAATTTCTTAGTCTTTTGGGTCAAAGTAGTCATGGGAGATGCAATGGATGCAAAACCATCCATGAACCTCTGATAATAAACCGATAAACCTAAGAAACTCCTAATGTCAGTTGGATTCAATGGTCTAGGCAAATTTTTCACCCCTCTGGTTTCCTTGGGTCTACCTTAACTCCCTAAATAGAGATGATGTGCCCAAGAAATGCCACCGACCTCAACCAAAACTCAAACTTGCTATACTTGGCAAACAATTGATTTTACTCAAGGGTTTGGGCTACTACCCTCAAATGACCCATGTGATCACCCTCATTCTTCGAGTATATGAAGGTATTGTCAATGAAGACAATGAAAAATAAATCTAGGTAATTTCACAACGCCCTATTCATTTGGTTCGTAAATTCCACCAGAGCATTAGTGAGACCGAAAGAGACTATCAAGAACTCATAGTGCCCATACCTAGTCTTAAAGGCCATCTTTGGTACATCCTCACCTCTCACCCTAAGTTGGTGATACCCTAATCTCAAGTCAATTATTGAAAAGTAGCTCGCCCCTTGAAGTTGATCAAACAAGTCGTCAATCCGAGGGAGAGGATACTTATTCTTCATGGCGACCTTATTGAGTTGGAGGTAATCAATAAACATTCTAAAGGACCCATCCTTCTTCTTTACAAACAAAACCGGAGCACCCAATGGAGAAATACTAGGTCTTATGAAGCCTTTGTCTAGTAAATCCTTGAGTTGTGCCTTCAACTCTTTTAATTCGGCCGGGGCCATCCGATAAGAAGGAATTTAAATGGGATTTGTATCCGGTAGCAAATCAATGCCAAAGTCAATGTCCCATTCGGGAGGAATACAGGGTAGGCCATTAGGAAAGAACTCCGGAAACTCACTCACTACGGGTACCGACTCAATGGGAGGAATTTTGGAGTGTAAAACTTGGATCTTACAATGTGATATAGACAACCCTTTGAGATCATTTTGCATGCTTTTAGACAAGATATTAATACGACCTATAGGAATAGAATTTCCCCCTTTCCACTCAACAACAGGTTCATTTGGAAAGTTAAACCTCACCACTTTTGTCCTACAATCAGTGGAGGCAAAGCAAGCATGCATACAATCCATACCCAATATAATATCAAAATCGAACATATCAAGTTCTACTAGGTCAGCATAAGAAACTCTTTTGGGAAAAATTATAGGACAATTTTTGTATACTCTTTTTGCAACAACCGACTCACCCACCGGAGTAGAGACTATGAAATGTTCATGCAAAAAGTCGGGAAGAATTTCAAACATTTTAGCTATAAGAGGTCTAACAAATGATAAAGTAGCACCTGGATCAAGTAAAGCATAAGCATCAATCGAGAAGACTTTTAACATACCGGTCACCACATCGAGAGAAGTCTATTATTCACCCCTAGAGCGAAGAGCATTGAAGCAGTTCTTCTTTAGAGCATCAGTAGAACCAGTTGCTTGAGCTTGACCACTAACCTTGTCTTTACTCCTCACATATGGGCAATCCGTAACTTTATGCCCACTTTTACAACAACCAAAACAATTATATGTCCCCTTAAGACAATCACCATAGTTCTTCTTGTCACACTTTCCACAAGTTTGCTTCTTGGTTGGTGAATTTGTACCTTTCCCCTTCTTTGATTTAAGGTTAGACACCATATTAGCACTATCCTTTGGAAACTTGGAAGGGACTTGATGAAACCCGCTTCTTAAATCTAGGCTTGTCTTGTATCTCAAGCCTATTCTTTGAAGAACCTCCATCAAAAGATCTTTCCCTCTTAGCATCCCTACTTTTCCTCCTACACCTTGCCTCTTCCACATGTTTATCATTCACTATAAGATGAGATATTTTCATATTGTCATGCAACATATCTGAATAAAACTCCTATTGCAAATCATCTGACACCCCCATCACAAAGCGGCTCATTTCATCTCTAGGATCGAAAACCAAAGAAGGAGCATATTTCAACAACTTAGTGAATTTCAAGGAGTATTCACGAACATTTATACCTCCTTGGCGAAGGTTAATGAACTCCACAAGTTTTGTCTCCCTCATATCCCTAGGGAAGAACCGATCTAGAAAATCCTTCTTGAAAATCTCCCAAGTCAAAGGACCACCTCCCAAGGGCCTATAATCCCTCCATTGCATAAACCATGCTTGTGACATATTCTTGAGTTGATAGGTGGCCAACTCGGCCTTCTCACTATTGGACAACCCCAAAGACAAAAGAATTTTAGAGACTTGATCGATGAATTCTTGGGGTCTTCCTCAACCTTCGACCCGTAGAAAGTTGGAGGGTTCATTTTAGTGAAGTCCCTTAGACGGGAAGCCATAGTATTGACTTGTTGATGAGGACGGGGCACAACTTCCCAATTTTCTTGGGCCATTTGGAGAAGAGTGATAGCTTGGGCCATTTGGGGAAGAGTGGTCCTTATATTCTCATCCGTCAAAGGAAGAGGTTGACCGGTTCATGCTCCATATTAGCATCTTTTTCAAGTGGAGGAACTTGATCACCATGGGGAGGAGCTCCCGCATATCCAATTTCCTCTACAAGTCTCCTTGTCACGTTCCTTATTGTGTTTATTCTACCTATAAGTACAACGATAGGATTAGATGCAAAAGCACACCATAAGTATACTCTATTGGCATGATATAGGATCTCCAAGAAAGAGAGTGATTCCTAGGCATCACATAGGTTCATATTCATATGTGTGGCGCGCTTCACAATTATGAATAAACACCTACATAGAAAGACATAACTCCACAATATTCAACCTCATGATCTGATACCAAGTTTGTCACATCTAGGTTTACCCCCTAGAAGTAACCGGTGTCATCGTCCTCTTTGAGCACTAAGACTAGCCCCTTAGTCTCATGTCATTACATTTATAGGTTGAAAACGTGGAAAAATTTAAAACTTTTCGGTACATCTACTTGGAGGTTTACATAGACCTAGACATACAAATAATATAGTCGTATCGAGTGTACATAGACCCTTCGTATAGGAAGGTTACATAGTCTTGTACTTTTATTGCACATTGTTATATGGAAAATATCATAGTCATAAAAGAGTCTCATCTCATAACCATCTATTTTATGTATATCATATGGGCATAGCCCTTACATCCATCCAACAAGACCATATATAGGTCATACAAAAGTATAGTACTTAATTGAAAAGGAAAGAAATGAAAGAGACTTATACTCATAACTAGTCCGTAATCTAGATAGTAGCATTGCCCTCGGAAGTTGAGAACCTACCCTACTTGGATGAATGAGCAATCCAAGCCTTCTTCAATGTTGCCTTCCAAAACACTTCAATGACCGAAACCTAAAAATGTTGGGGAAAAGGGAAGAAAATGGGGTTAGTACTCCACATGTACTAAGAATGAGACCATATGCACATATAATGTCAAAACATGCTAAAAAGAGTCTTTTAGTCAAAACATGCCATGTAACAAGTTTAATAGTCTCATGCATATCCAAGCAAGTCATACTAATCAACCAAATATGCTTATTAACTCAACCAAGTGACATGTATCCCAACATATTTGAACCCATGATTTACTACAACCTTACCATCAAGGAATGACATCACAAATAGGGGCGATAATTAATTGCATCATACTAAGCAAGACAACTACTCATGAATCCTTATAAGGTCAACAAGTAAAATGACCAAGAAAATCCCCATAACCATACTCAATCAATTAACTTCAACAAGAAACCATAACCAATGTCCAACTTCACAAAACATAACATTTAGATATACATTTCATCTTATGTTAACAATATAATCCAATACATACTCATAAGTGAACTAACCAATATATAATGTATGCAATGTGCAAGTTCATCATGTACATATCATCCATCACTATAACATAAATATGTATAAGAACATCCTTCTAAGACTCCCCTCAAGTTTAACTAGCGTAATGCTTAGGTAGAGTCCCATACCCCTACCTAGACTAAGCTAGACCCCTTAGGTTGTCCAAGTTAGAGTTCAAAATCGTTTAATTCATTTTACCTTTTGGGAAGATCTTGCCCTAACCGACATAGACCACATGAGCTAGTGTTGAATCCGGTGTGATGAAACCCTACACCGAAAGAAGGCAGATTAATTGCCAAAGTAGTACCAAAACATGAAACATAGAAACTACGTGGATCCACTAGCTAGTATAACTATGGGGGCAACATAGTTCAAGAACAAGGAGATATAGTTGGGACCCTCTTTATGCACCATGCATTATAGTCTCCAATCTCAAGAGTAATGTAGTGCTCCTACCTTCCCTATGTGGGAAGGGACACGCCTCAATCTAGTTCACTCGGTGCTAAGCTAGAGTCCCTTTTTGAAATATCTTTAAGCCATTAATTATCAATCATATCTTAGTTTAGGTAATAGGGTCTACCCCTTGTATAATCATCATCATCAATAGCTCAATAAGAATTGTATGAGTATAAGTCCTTCCATCACAATTCATATAAGTGAGGTTAACGTATTACATATCATTTCATAATAAGGCACATTGGTATGCATCACCACCCTTATAACCATTACATCTTAACAACCTCACAACCATAATCAAGACATTTAAATTCAGCATCATACCACACTATCATTCCTAATATAAGGCATACTCCAATATAACATCATGACTTAACCACAATTAATCACAATTGGAAGTAAAGATAGAGATTCCAAGACTTACCAAGTCTTCCTCATAGTTCATCATCAAGGCCTTACCATAAACCCTCATTTAGATATAATTTAGATATTCAACATCATAATTCAATATTCAACATGACAAATAAACACTATAGCACAAATTCATTACTAAGTCATAACTTAAAATAAGATGCCTAGGTCAACTCACCTTCAACCCTAGATCATTTTATCAAGACTAGAATGCAAAACTAAAATTTACTCCAATTTGTTAATGATTATTGTAACTACATCATTTAATATTGATATAACCCATAAGCAAGACAATTAAATCAATCACAACCCAATTTACATCAAGATTAAACTTAGGGTTTGGGGTTAAAGATCACATTCTTTAATTTGAATCAAAACATTACAATTAATCATTATCAAGTTCAATTACATGTTAATCTATCCATTATATCCTAAAGAATACATAAAAAAACTCAATTCACAACATAAATTTCGTAATTGGATGAAACCCACATGAAATCTCAACTTTTGAAATCCATTTTGAAGGAAACCTTTGAGGAAAGAGTCTCAAAGGTGAATTAGATCCCATACCTTGAATTTTGATGAAGAATTGATGGTTAATTATTCCCTTTTTAGCCCTCAAACCCCTTTCCTTGCTAGTCTTCAGTGGTTAGTTCAAGTAGAGAGAGAAAGAAGACTGAAGAAAGAGAGTTTATTTTGTAAGTTGTGTTTAGATTATTGAGGGTTGGGGGTATTTATATTGGGATTAATAAACTTAATTAGACTCCATTAAACCCTTAATTAATAACCTAACACCCTAAAATAAAGAAATGACACTAACTTAAGTTGTGCAGGAAACTCGACCCTCACAGACGAGACCCCGAATGACGGGTTGTCTATGAGTCGACGGACTGCCTCCCCTTCGTCCTGCACTTCATCGATAAGTTCAGATACTGTTTAGGCGAGGGTATTCCTAAAATCGTATAAGTGTGGGATGACGGTGGCACCAATGCCGTGTCAGTCCACACACAGACCGTTGCCTGCCTCGTCGATGTACACTACTCAGGTAGTATTGCCTCAAAATGCACGGGGCCTCCTTGGTTGGTCCTTGGGGAGTCATACCCAAAAATTTCGACCATGAAACAACTGAAACACCTATTATATAACCTTTTACCACTTTTCATAAATTTCTGACTCCTATAAGCTAGTCAAAAAGGCTAAGACACACTAGTACCTCTTTGAAACAACATCGGGACATCATAGACGTTCTTGGATGTTTTTGTTCTTAAACCTACTAATTACCTAAATTCATTAAAATGGACTTTAAACAGTGCTTAGACCTCATGACACCCATGTTAGGCTTTACGACACGTCATAGATTTTCAAATTGTTACATTTGGTATTTCATGTCTCCATGGTAAAGAAGTGTATTGGTGATCCCATATCCATTCTTCCTATTGAAGGGTTAGGTGTGGATTAGATCCTTCCCTATGAAGAGGTTCTGGTGGATATCCTTGATAAATAAGTTAAGCAGTTGAGGAACAAGGAGGTGTCCTCCGTACAGGTATTATGGAGAAACCACCTAGTTAGAGAGAAAAATTTGAGGCCGAGGACGATATGAAGTCCCGTTAACCTCATATTTTACCTAAGTGAGGTTAGTTATTCCTAATAATAATGAAAATAATGTGTATATTTGAATTTTACTTGTTTTGCAAAAATATGCATATTAGTGGTAAATGGTTTGTGCTAAAATGACTTTACATGGAAAAATGATCTTTTGCTTAAATTGCACTTAATTGTGTTTGGTGTATTGTCGCCTTCATGAAATGGTATTGAGAATGCAATGTGTTGTAAGAAGTTTTGGCATAAGTGACTGAAATATCATGTTGAGCTCATATGGATTTTGAGAAGGAAATTCCTTATGTTATGATGTTGAGCTCTTATTTGTGGTAAATTGAGATTTCAGTTGCTATGTGTAAATACCATGTTGTTATGTTGATTTGAGTTGTGAATCATGTTATTATATATTGTTGTTTGTTTGTTTGTTAGTCTTGAGTAATTCTCTCCCTATAAAAAGATTGTTAGTCTTGAGTCATTCTCTCCATATAAAAGGATTTTAGTGTCATTAGTCGACGAATGTTCTTGGAGGGGGGGATAATGTAACACTCCAAAAGTCTAAGAGCTAATATAGAGCCTCTTATTTGTAACAAATACTTAGAACACTGTTTTAAGACCTAAAATAATGTATATAAATAATTTAGGAAGTTTTAGAGTCAAAACATTAAGAAACGTCCATGATGTCCGGTGAATTGTGAATTTGAGGTTAGTGTGCTTGGCATGTTTCATAGGGTTTTAAGAGTTTGAATTCAATGAAATTTGGTTGTAAGGTGTTTAACATGTATTGTAATATGTTCAGGATCGAAACATACGGGTAAGGCTCCCAAAGGACTACCCTAACGGTCGTTCAGGAGGACCCTTCCGAAATGACTAAAAGCGGTCAATTTCACAGTGGTTACCTATGAAGCCAAAAAACGAGCCGTCATCTAGTCGATGAGGCATTGATGTCTCCATCATCACCACTTAGCCAAATCTACAAAATTTCCTAAAAATCAAGTCTCTGAACTCATCGACGACTTGCTAGCAAGGGCCATCGATGGACCTACGTTCCATAAGTCGGGAAGTCATCGATGAGGTGTCTATTTTGCTGTCTATATGTTTAAGTTAGTGTTTTAATTAAGTTAGTTGCGTAGGTGGTTACTTAAGGGTTAGGCGGTGTTTAATTAAGTTAATTAAGGGACTATATAAAGACCTAACTCTCATTAAACTAACTTAATGCACTTGAATTCCCAAACTCAAAATCCTCTTCCTTCTCTCTACTTTCTCTCGCTATTCCCCAAGACTCTATTGAAGATCAACTCAAGGTCAAAAGGTCTACAAGATTCAAATTTCTCTCCATCAATCTTCATTAATAGCTAAAGTATGGAAGCTCTTCACCTTTCAGACTCCTTTCCCCAAAGGATTCTTCAAATTTGATTTCCAAAAGTTGAGAAAATATGGGTTTCATTCTTAATCTGAGATTGATCTTTTTAATTGTATTGTTCTTGGTTACATTTAATGATTATGGATATAATATGATTGATTATTGGTGAATTAGGGTAGTTATTGATGTTAGATCTAGTTATATCGAAGAGATCATGAATTGACCCTATTTCCCTAACTGTAGGTTATGAATTGATAATGAATTGAATAATGATGATGCAATTGACTTATTTCTTGTGTTAATTACTATTATATGATGTTATTAATTCTATTAATTTATAAATATGGTTGGTTAATGGTAAGACCATTGAAGAAGGCTTTTGAATGTAAATTGGTAAGACCTATGATCTTGAATCCTTAGTTCAATTATGATGACTTGTATTTGAGGATGATGTTCTACTAACGTATTCATTATGATTAGATTAGATAGGTCATGGTATGATGAATCTCATTGAAATGTCTTGGTAATATGGATTGTGAGACTATGATTAACTTATGATATATAAGGTTGATTGTGGATCAATTATGTGTTTTATTATGATATGATGATGATAATGTGTTAATCTCACATATGAGGGTTTTATTGAAAGGAAGTTTCATGCATTTCCTAATGAGCTAATAATTATGATATAGAAGGGTTTAGTATGCTATGACCTATACTAAACTATAATGATTAAAAAAGGCTTAAGACATTTCAAAAAGGGACTTTAGCTTAGCACCGTGTAAAGTAGTAATGAGAGGTTTCCCTTTCCAATGTGGGAAGTTAGGTTCACAAAGATTCTCATGAGATAGAGATAACAATGAAATTGTGTATAAAGAGGGTCTCAAGTATGTCTCCTAGTTCTTGAACTATGTTGTCCCCATAGGAATACTATCTAGTGGATCCACCTAGAATACTATGTTCATGTTATAGTACAACATTGGTGAATACACCACTTTATTTCGGTGTAGGGTTTCATGACACCGGATTCCACATTTAGCTCATGTGGTCTATGTCATTTAAGGAAATTTTTCTCGAAAGTGAAATGAACGTAATAATGTGAACTCTAACTAGGATGACTTGAAGGGTTATTCTTAGTATTGGTAGGGGTATGGAACTTTACCTAAGCATTGCACTAGTTGGCCTTGAGGGAAATCTTAGGAAGATGTTCTTATGTTTTTATGAATCTTATGATATGAAAATATTGACTTTACATGTTAATGACCTATATGTTATTAATCTCACTTATTAAATGTTATTGGTCTATATTTTTATATATGCTGATGACTACTTATGATGCTATGTTATATGAACTTGGACATTGCTTATGATCCTTTGCTGGGTTTACTTGATTTTGTGGGGTTACGAGACTTCACTTGATCATTGCACTTGTAAGCTTTGTAAAGGTTTATGGGTAATGGTCTTACATATGTTGTAATGTGATGAAATCTTATACATGCTTTATTATTATGACATCATGTTGGAGTTGTTTGGTTGTGTGATCTAATATTCTACTACACATATTGATTTTAATTTTCTTGATGATGTTGATCTTGTGTATGGTATTTTATTGATGAATCTGTGTTCTTGATTGTACATAAAGGATTTTGAAATTAAATTAGCATGATTTTGAACAAATGTCCCTTTAAGCCTGATTTCAATGGTTTATGTGCATATGTTTCCACACATAGTACAAGTGGTGTACTAACCCATATCTTTATATTTTATACAAATATGTAGGTTCCGGCCATTGAGTTCCAAGGAGACCAATTGAAGAAGACTTGGAATCTTTTATCCAAGTGTTGGTAGGTCATCATGTTTGGGGATGTTACTAATTTCTACATTCTAGCTTTAAAGTTGTATTGTCATAAAGACAATGTTCATTACTTTATCATTTAGATATTTATATAAGCCTATATTGACATGTTGATGTCCTAGATTTTTACTCATTTAGATGGTTCAATATGAGACGAAGTATTAGATTAATTCCTACGTATCTTATGATTGATAAATTAGTAGCCTATGTATGCTTTATATGCGAGGAGTCTAAGTAAACTCCATATGTAGTATCCGAGAGGTCTATGTAAACCTCACTATATAGATATGTATGAAAAGTTTTAATTTTCCGCACTTTTTAACCTATGGAATGCAATGACAAATGTTAAGAGGCTAGTCTTAGTCCTCTTGGACGACGACAATGCCAGCTACATCTATGGGGTGCTCCCCCGTCATGACAATGAAGACCCTCTATCTAGTCACAGGTGCACCAGAAAAAGCTCATTTTTTTCATTCGAAACCACAGTCAACCCACCTTTCTTGGGCGCACACTAAACAAGACAAAACCAACTACTATTTGCAATGGGATAAATAACTCCAGGATCAAACCATTTGATGATTTCTTTTTTCACGACCTTTTGCATATGCGAATTTAGTCTTCTGTAGTACTCGATACTAGGCTTGTGATCCAGCAGAAGTTGGATTTTATGAGAACTAATGTCAAGAGGATCCCAATAATATCTTTAATAGTCCACCCAATAGCCCGTTTGAACCCCTTCAACACAGACACCAAAGCCTCAACTTGTGTCACATTCAAATCTTCTGCAATGATGACCTGTAATGTACCATCTCTCCCCAAGTATACATATCTCAAATTTGAGGGTAAAGCCTTAAGCTCCAATTTCAGAGCCTCTTCAATAGATGGTCTTGCTGATTGAGAGTCGATATTCGTCATGTCTAACTCCAATATTTTTGGTATTGAATGGAATTCAAACATATCAAGTGCGGCAACCAATTCATCATAGTCTTGAATACTAACACTCTCAAAATTAATCATTACCGTTACTAATGCATCAATACCCAACCTCTCTTTAATAGGCACTTCAAAGCTACTTTCTTCAATATGATTCACCAATGATACTAAATTGAGCTCACTACTTTATTTCATGGATCTGTAGTTACTTAAAGTTAACTCTTCATTATTCAAACGAAACTTCATCTACCCTTTCTGTATATCGACCAAGGCGCGCCCAATGTCAAGGAGTAGTCTCTCGAGGATAATGGGAGCAACAAAATAAACCTCATAGTCGAGTATCACAAAATCATTTAGAACTATAAAAAAACTCCACTCTCACTAGTACATCATGGAGTACACCAATAGGCTATTCAAAATTCTATCGGCCATGAGAAATTGCATGGCAGTCGGTTTTGGATTTCCTAAGACCAACATCTTTTAAAAAGATAGTGGCATCATATTAATTCTCTCACCCATATCACATAGTGCTTTAACACAAAATAACAACCCGATGGTACTAATACACTCAAATTTACTTCTCCAAAAGAAGTATAAGCGGTCGTATCAACTAAAGAACTAAACTATGAGGTTGGGGTCGATCCCACGAGGAAAATGATTTAGACTTAGCTTTAACCTATTATTCCTTCAATTTAGTCTAGTCCTTTCCGGAAATAAGTAACAAATAGGGGTTTTTTAAAGTAATAAATGTACTTAATTATTTCTAAATAAACAAGCGATAGGTTTAAAGATTTGATTTTTATCAAGTAATGAGAGTAACTAGGGATTAAGTGTTCCCTATAGGTTCATAATGCAATAATTCTAGCTATAACAATCCTTTCCTTGTATCTTGCGTGCAAACTGGTAAGTTATGTATCCCTAATTCCTTGGTGCAGCAACTAGGATATTTCACTCTTCACTTTGGTCCGGCTATGTGTGTATGCTTTACTAAACCTTACCTTTACCTCATATTAAGCATCATAATCGATGTATGGCTTAGTTATTACTTCGCACTAATCGACACAAGCCTATTAGATAGTATATACTAAATCTACGTAGATAATTATTTTCGTATTATCTACCTACTAGGTCCGACAAGTAGCAACAAGGCGAGTTCTAACGCGTGCACTCGTTAAAAAGACTTCTAAATGAAAGAATTATCAATACATGCAACACACCATTCTAGGATTATTATTTTATCTAGTTTTTACCTTGTTAATTACCCATGGTTCCCACAACCCTAGCTATGGACTTAGTTACCCATGTTAATAATCACACAATTCATATTAGTTTGATAAGAATTCATACAGTTACTTTGATGAGATTGAAGAAAACCCAGAAATTACTTGAATTGATCAATAACCTTGAAATAACAATTTCCGAAAAAAAGAATAATTTCCCGAATCACAAATTCACAACTATAACAATAAAATCTGAAAAATATCCAAGAGTCTAACCCCAAAAATGAGGTTTTAAGAAGTATTTATAATAATAGAGTCCTAACAAAAGAGGGAAGTCTATTAAAGGAAAATCTGCCCAAAAACCGCGTTTGAGTCGACGACCTGGATGACGAACCGTTGAGGCCATGACGGACCGTCATAGTCCTCCGTCGTTCCACACCTAGATTCTTTTCAAGATGGGTACTGGGTCTACTTTCTGTTGACGATGACGGATGTGCAGGACATTCGTCGTGGAGATGATGGTCCGTCGAGAGCCTTTGTAGCTCCACACTTAGTTAGAATTCCCCAATCTTTATTCAACATTTTTTTCTTCATACGACGGTGGCCAAATACGGACCGTCGAGGAGTCGACGAACCGTCGATGGCTCCGTAGGTAGTCACTTTTGTTGTTTCAGCACAGTTCTTCCATGTTTTTATTCTCGACATATTTCCTGCAAACAAAGAGAAAAATACAATAAAAATAATACATGAAGGCTTTAGACACACACTAAACTTAAGGAAAAAGCATCCAAAGTATCGTGAAACCACGGTACATCAGGTACATAGATTAGTGAGACACAAGGATCCTCCTTCTTCTGCACAAGGGACCTTGTAGCAATAGCACTACATGATGCAACTTATCATCATCTACAAAACTAATTACCCTTTTCTTGGTCACAAAATCTTTCATAAACTTTACATACCCATGCTTTTTCTCCAAAACTTGTATCAATGGAACATTGATGGAAAGCTACTTTTACATACTAATAAACATGTGGGATTTGTCTTCATCAGTCTTCTTCACTGACCTCTGTGGGATGGGAGGTGGAGGTCTAGGCATGTGAACAACTTTCTGGGTTATGTCCACTTCCTTCTCTGTTGCATTCTGGGATTCTCCTGTAACCTAAATCACATCATCATCTTTACTAACCTCAACCTCAACCTTAGACAACATAGGTGTATCAATAGTCTGCTTACCCCTTTGAGTAGTGACGACCATACAATGTGCATCATTCATCGGATTTTGGATGGTGTTACTAGGAAGTATGACAGGATAACATGGGTTTACTATAGTAGACAATTGATTCATCTTCTGCTCTAATTGCTTGATCGAAATAGCATGGGAGTCAACTTTTTGACCAAGACCAGACAAATTATTTAACATCTGCTTTACATTCGCATCAGTCAAATCAGACCATTTCATCATCTTCTGCATCACAACCTCAATCCGTGACATGCTACCCCCAACTTCCCTATTGCCATATTCCCAATTTTTAAGAGGTACATAAGGACCACCCCTATCACTTTTGTTGTTATAGTTGTTCCGATTGTAGTTGTTTTTGTCATTGTAATTTCCATCTCAGATAAATTGACCTATCAATTGTAGTTGCTATAGTTTTTAAACTTGCTTTCCTTAACCTTGGTGCCAATTATCCAAATAGAAACCTTGGTATTTTTCTAAGAACCCCCCCCCTTCTGATCATTCATTGCATAAGTATCCTCTTTATTGGAGCATTCCTGGACCATTAGTGGATTTCTAGTCAAATAATTAACAACATTTATCTTTTCAGTATCTCCGCTCACATTGTAACACTACGGAAATTCCTTCAATTAGAATAGAGATTCATATATTAAATAAATTTAAAAATGATGTTTCCATACCTATATTAATGTAATAAGTTCATTTGGAAAAGTTTAGATCCAAAACGACAAAGACAAACCTTGACGTCTGAAAACTAGCTAACTTGAACTAGTTTATGTCCCTATGTTTTGGTGAAGGCTTAGAAGTTTCAAATGAGGTAAAAAACTTTTAAAAGGCCTTGGATAGGTAGTTTGTAGTACAAAGGGTCCAAACGTCCGATAACGACACCCCAAGGACCCGAATATGGGTGAACAAGCTGCTAAGGCAGATTGATGGACAAGGTGTGCGACGCACAACCCTCACGAGGTGTTCTGCCTCAAGATGTTAGGAGCAGCCTCGCGACGTGAGACTGACACACACCTTACTGCCTTAACCCAAAATTTCAAAAATATGACAGGATTTGGCCCCGCGATGCGCAACCACTTCCCATAATTGTTAATGTCGTATTTTTGGTAATGTAAGTTCATAAAAAGATCCATCTAAGTGAAGAGTGTTTTGGGTATTTCACAGGACGACTATATAATGATTCTAGTTCAGTTTCAGACCACATTTTACACCCTAAATCATATTCAAACCAAATTCCCATCTCTCTCAATAAACGCTCTCTTTTTCCAAACCATATTGAGAAAGAAGAAGAGTTTAAGGAAGAAGATTAAGACTTCAAGGTTTTCATCCAACTTTTTGTTGATTATTCATCTATATGGTATGGGTTTTCTCTCTTGGGATTCCTTTCCCTACGATGTCCTTTCAAAGATATGTTTTCAAGAAATTACACTCGAACATTTATTCTCTACAAAATGGATTTCTTCCTAACTTTAGATTTATGATTCTCGATGAAAAAAAATTGTTTTCTATGGTTAATTATGTATGTATTGTTGAGTGTTTGACTTGTAATGATTGATTTTCGTGTGAAGCATGTTTATTATCAATTTAATTGTTTCAAATGGGTTATATTACAACTTGATAATATGATAACGTTGAGATTGTAATTAAGACTTGAATGAACTCTTAAATGACCCTTCCTTATTCTACATTACCGATTGGTCTTGTATATGATTTGAAGACTTCTTCTTGGTTATGATATTGAGTATTTTACTATGTTATGGTTATGAATGTTGTAAGTTGAACGTAAATTCTTGAATAAGGAACTTGGAAGCGAGAGGTAAGTCTTCTAAAGTTGTGATTTCTCTACAATTTTTTAGTTAGCCTATAAATGATGATGCTAGGTTATGGAAGTATGTATGATGTTTATATGTGTATATGTTGTTCTATGAACATGTTTCTTGTGACATCATGATAAGAAAACTATAAAGTCAAGTTACGATATTCACTTGTATGCTTTACACAAGATGACTATGTTATGGTAATCTCACAAACGAAGGGTTAGAATGAAACAAAATTCTCATCTAATCCCAAAGAGCTCATGATTATGTTTATACAAGGAGTTAATATCCTATGACTTACGATAAGTTTATTATAATTGACAACTTAATGGTTATTCGATAAAAGGCACTTAAGCTTAGCACCGAGCAAACTAGATATGAGAGGTGTCCCTTTCCTAGTGGAAGGTAGGTCACAATGAATATTATGAGGTTGAGGCTGCCATGTAATTTGGACTATGGATCCCTAATACATCTCCTATTTATTGAACCATATTTCCACCATAGGATACTAGATAGTGGATCCACCTAGAAAGCTAGGTCATGTCTAGTTCTACTTTCGGCGCTGGACCACCTTCTTTTGGCGTGGGGTTTTATGACACCGGATTTCATTTTTAGCTCACATGGTCCATGTCGATTAAGGCGAAAAATATTTCCTAATGTAAAATGAAAGAAAAGTAAGTGGACATTTAATAGTGTGACTCAAATAATCTACTTAGTATAGGTAGGGGTATGGGACTCCACCTAGTATTGCACAAGTTGACTCTAAGGGAAGTCCTAGGAGATTGTGCTTATGTAATGTGATAACATGAAAGGTATGATTCTTATTATACATGATGATACTCTAATATAATGTTGGTTATGTTAATGAACATGTTATTGGTCTATATTTCTATATGAGATGGTGTCTACCATGTTACAAGTTATATGAAACAAAGCTTTACTTATGGTCTCCTATCTTATCTACTTGGTTGTATGGGGTTATGGGGAATTCACATGACCATTGCACTTGTAGGTTGGGGATGGGATCAATGGTAAGTGTTTTGTATGTTATGTTTATATGATATTAGGAATATGAAATGTTAACATGACTCTATGATAATATGTCTCTGATTATGACCAAGCTATATGTTGATTGAATCCTTAACTTGTACATGTTCTTGGTATGTGCACTGAAGACTTTCATATGACGTAACATGGTTTCCACAGAAATGATAAGTGATCTTTTTCATTCATGTCCTTAAATGTTATGTGCATATACCCATACTTAGTACATGTGGCGTAGTAATCCATTACTTTATATTACTACAAATGTAGAGTCCAACCATTGAAGATTAGGAAGGTCGATTGAAGAAGCTTAGAACTCTTTCTCCAAGTGTTGGTAGGTCCTCATGTTCGGGGATGCTATCTTTTAATATTATATATTAATAAGACTTTAGTATATTCTTAGAGTACTCATATTTCAATTATGTTCTTTGGATTCTTTTGTATTAAGGCCTATATGGAATATTGACTATTTATTGTCTAAGTCCAGATTTGCAATCTTTAGATGGCTTTATACATGTGAGACAAATTTTTTGAATATCGTATGCTATTATGAATGTTAAGTATGAAGTGTAAGTACACTTCACATAAGTATGTAAAAGTTTTTAATTTTCCACAAATTTCAACTGATGACATGTTATGACGAACTCTAAGAGGCTTGCTGAGTCCTCTAAGAGGACGCCACCGCCAGTTGCATCTAGGTGTAATTGCCGAATGTGACAAACTTGGTATCAGAGCATCAGGTTAAATATCCTTAGGATAAATGTCTCACTAGACCACGTTATATAGTGTTATGTTCATGGTTGTGAAGTGCACCACAATTATGGATGAGAGGTTATGTGATGACTAGGAAGCTTCTCGTTTCTTGATACTCCTATATCGTGCCTTTAGAGTCATTACACTATGTGTCTTTCAGCATCTATTCCCTTTCTTGTGATATAGGATGATGCACAAAAGAAGGACAACTGCTAGGAGAGTAGGAGATGAGGTTGCGAATGTGAGAGCTAATCTCCAAGGTAATCAAGTTCCTCTTAGAGTGCAAGTTGCTACAAATGAACAATTTCCAGCCAATCCTCTGGACATGATGGATGGTGAGGTGAGGGCAGCCTTATTCCAAATGGACCAAGCCATCACCACCCAAGTTGAGGCCATTATAGCACAAGCTAACAAGGAGGTTGTCCCTCGAGGGAATCATCATGCTAGATCTATGTCTATCCATTTGAGGGATTTTACGATGATGTATCCTCCAGTGTTTTTTGGATATAAGGTTGATGAAGTCCCCCACTTCGTTGATGAGGTTTACAAGATTTTGTTTGCTATGGGGGTGAGTATTACTGAGAAGGCTGAGCTTGTTGCCTAAAAACTCAAGGACATGGCTCAGACATGGTAGAATCAGTGGAAGGATAGTAGGGCTTTAGGAGGTGGTCCCGTGACTTGGGAGATTTTCAAAAATGCTTTTCTTGACAGATTCTTCCCAAGGGAGCAAAAGGGAAGCTAAGGTAAAAGAGTTCATAACCTTCGTTAAGGAGGTATGAGTGTTAAGGAATACTCCTTGAAATTCATTAAGATGTCCAATATGTTTCCTCTTTGGTTTGGAATGATAGGGATGAGTTAATCCGTTTTGTAACGGGCGTGTCCGAAGATCTTGAAGAAGAATGTCATGAAACCATGCTTCATGACAATATGGATCTGTCTAGATTAATGGTTCATGCTCAAAAGGTTGAAGATAGTCGTCTAAGGAAGAAGAATAGGGAAGCTAAGAAGCCAAGGTCTTTTTAAAGTAGTTCTTCAAAGAGTACTCTTGATGTTCAATACAAGATAAAGTTCAAGAAGAGGTATTCAAATCAGGTTCCTTCTAATCTCTCCAAAAATCGCAATGATAGAGGTTCTAATCGTAAACATCATAAGGGGAGAAATGTTGATCCACCAAAAGAAAGACCAACTTGCAGTAAGTGTTGTAAGAAACATGTGGGTGAATGTCTTGTTGGGACTAATAATTGCTACGGTTGTGGAAAAGGTGTACATATGGTGAAAAATTGTCCTAATGTGAGAAGTCAAGGAAAGGAAAATGTCAAAGCTCAACCAAGAGGTCCTAGCTCTGAAGCTCCAAAAAGAACCGTTTCTATCCACTAAAGGTTAGGGGTGAATAAGAGAACTCTCCCAATGTTGTAACGGGTATGTTACAAGTTTTATTTGTTAATGTTTATGCATTGATTGATCCCGGTGCTACACTTTCTTTTGTAACACCTTTGGTTGCTAGGAAGTTTGATGTATTCCCTGTTTTTTTGAGCGAAACCTTTTCGGTTTGTACCCCAATGGGTGACTCTGTGGTTGCAAAAAAGAATCTATAGGGAATGTCGTGTAATTCTTCCCAATAGACTTATTCTTGTTTATTTGGTAGAACTCGACATGTTTGATTTTGATATCATCTTGGGTATGGATTGGCTTCATGGATGATTTGCTTCAATAGATTGTAGAACAAGGGTAGTGAAGATTCAATTCCCTAATGAACCTATTCTAGAGTGGAAGGGGGGGGGGATTCTATGACAAGGGGTCAAACTATTTCTTCTTTGAAGGCTTGTAAGATTATAGCCAAGGGTTGTCTATATAATGTAATGAGGGTTAAGAACCGAGAATGTGAAACTCCTTCTATTGAGCCAGTCCCTATAGTAAGGGATTACCCAGAGGTGTTTCCTAATGACCTTCTAGGTGTTCCTCCCAAACGGGAAATTGACTTTGGCATTGACTTGTTACTGGATACGAATCCCTTTTCAATTCCTCCATATAGGATGGCTCCGGCTGAATTGATAGAGTTGAAGCTCTAACTCAAAGATTTACTAGACAAGGGTTTCATTCAACCTAGTATTTCTCCATGGGGTGCTTCGGTCTTTTTTGTGAAGAAGAAGGATGGGTCTCTTAGCATGTGCATTGATTATCACCAACTTAATACGGCCACCATAAATAACAAGTATCCTCTCCCTCGGATTGATGATCTATTTTATCAACTCCAAGGTGCTAGTTATTTTTCCAAGATTGATTTAAGGTCGGGATATCACCAACTTAGGGTGAGATGTGAAGATGTTCCCAAAACAATTTTCCGAACTAGATATTGTCATTATGAATTTCAAGTTATGTCTTCTGGGTTAAAACATTCCCCGACGGCATTTATGGACCTAATGAATAATGTTTTACAAGATTACCTCAACTTATTTATGATCATGTTAATTGATGATATTTGATATACTCCAAGAATGAAAATGAGCATGAGAGTAACTTGAGGTTAGCCTTGAAAGTCCTCAAAGAACACCAACTTTATGCCAAATTTAGCAAGTGCGAATTTTGGTTGAGGTCAGTTATTTTTCTTGGTGATATTATCTCATGTGACTGTATAGAGGTTGATCCGAAGAAGACGGATGCAGTCAGAAATTGGCCTACATTTTTTACTCCCACAGACATAAAGAGTTTCTTGGGTTTATCCGGTTATTAAAGAAGGTTTGTTGATGGATTTTTATCCATTGCTTCTCCATTGACAGCTTTTACCCATAAAAAGGTGATGTTTGAGTGGTCGGAAGCTTGTGAAAAAGTTTTTCAGGAATTGAAAGATAAACTTACCTCCGCTCTACTGTTGACCTTACAAGAGGGCAATGAAGTCTTTGTAGTGTATTGTGATGCTTCCCAAGTGAGCTTTGGATGTGTCCTCATCAACATGGCAAGGTGATAGCATATGTTTTTAGGCAACTCAAAGTTCATGAGAAGAATTATCCAACTCATGATCTTGAGTTAGCTGTTGTAGTTTTTGCCTTGAAAATATGGAGACATTACTTGTATGGTGTGCATGTTGATGTGTTTACTGACCATAAAAGTCTTCAATATGTGTTTACACAAAAGGAGTTTAACCTCCGACAGAGAAGATGCTTAGAATTGTTGAAGGATTATGACATGAGTGTGCTTTACTACCCTGGCAAGGACAACGTGGTTGCGTATTACTATGGGTAGTGTCTTATGTGGAAAAAGAGAAGAAAGAACTTGTGAAAGATGTTCATAGGTTGGCTCATTTAGGTGTGTGGTTAGAAGATTCTCCCAATGGTTGTTTCATGGTCTATAATAACTCTGACTCATCATAAGTGGTGGAGGTGAAATCTAAGCAACATCTTGATCCACTATTGATGAAGTTGAAGAATCGATACTTGGTAAGCTCAATGAGTCATTCTGCCATGGGGGGGATGGTATTCTTAGGTACCAAGGGAGATTATGTGTACCAGATGTTGAGGATTTGAGAAATTGAATTTTGGAAGAAGACCATGGTTCTCGCTATTCTATACATCCGGGTGCCACCAAAATGTATCATGACCTTAGAGAAATTTATTGTTTGGATGGTTTAAGGAGGGACATAGCAGAGTTTGTTGCTAAGTGTCAAAATTGCAAACAGGTTAACGCTGAGCATCTTAAACCGGGTGGTTTAACCAAAATCATGGATGTTCCTACTTGGAAGTGGGAAGCCATCAATATGGACTTCGTAGTTGGGTTGCCTCGAACCCGGAGGCAAAATGATTCAATGTGTTATTTGGATAGGTTGACCAAATCTGCCCATTTTATTCCCGTTAAGTCTACTTACACAGCTGAAGTTTATGCAAGGATCTACATCAATGAGATTGTGAATCTTCATGAGATTTCTTTATCCATAATTTCAGATAGAGGCACCCAATTCACTTCTCGTTTTTGGAAGGCTTTTCAAAAGGTTTTAAGTACTCAAGTGAAACATAGCACCGCATTTCATCCTCAAACGAATGGTCAAGAAGAATGTACCATTTAGACCCTTGAAGACATGTTCAGAGCCTGTGTTATTGACTTTAAATGAAGTTGGGATGATCATCTACCTTTTATTGAGTTCTCTTACATCAATAGCTATCATTCGAGCATCTCCATGGCACCTTTTGAAGCTATTTATGGTAGAAAGTGTTGACCTCTGGTTGGATGTTTTGAGGTTTGTGAGTTCTTACTCCTTGGTCCAGAGATTATCTATGAGGCTATATAGAAAGTTCGAATCATAAGAGATAGATTGAAGACAACCTATATTCGGCAAAAGTCCTATGTCAACAATTGAAGAATAGACCTTGAGTTAGAAATAGGTGATCATGTCTATTTGAAGATTTCACCTATGAAAGGGGGGATGAGATTCGATAGAATGAGGATGTTAAGTCCCCGATATATTGGTCCCTATGAGGTTTTGCAACGAATTCAGAAGGTTGCGTATGAGTTGAAACTACCTAGTGAACTAGCTTCAGTTAATCCGGTCTTTCATGTTTCTATGCTCAAGATATGCATAGGTGAGCCAATATCCATTATGCCTATTGAAGTTTTAGGGGTGGATAAGAACTTCTCCATACCGGGTGATATCCTAGATCGCCAAGTCAAGAAATATCATTTAAGTGGAGGGTCTTTTGGGTATTTTATAGGAAGACTATATATTTATTCTAGGTCACATTTAGCACCACTTTTTACACCCTTAATCAGATTCAAACGAATTTCCCATCTCAAGAAACGCTCTATTTTTAGAAACTCCATTGAAGATTAAGAAGAGCTTAAGGAAGAAGACGGAAACTTCAAGGTTTTAATCAAAATTTTCGTGGATTCTTTATCTATAAGGTAATGGGTTTTCACTCTTGGTATTCCTTTCCCCAAGATATCCTTTCAAAGATAAGTTTTCAAGAAATTCATCTCTAGGGCTTTTATTCTACAAAACAGACTTTCTTCCTAACTCCAGATTTATGATTCTCGATGAAAAGTAATTGTTTTCTATGATTAATTATGCATGTATTTTTGAGTGTTTGACTCATAATGGTAAATTTTTTTTTGTGAAGCATGTTTATTATCAATTTTATGGTTTTGAATTGGTTATACCTACTACTTGATAACATGAAAACGTTGAGATTGGACCTTGAATGAACTCTTAAATGACCGCTTCCCTTATCCTACATTACGGATTGGTCTTGAATATGATTTGAAGAGTTGTTCTTGTTTATGATATTGAGTATTTCACTATGTTATGGTTTTGAATGTTTTATGTTGAACATAAATTCTTGAATAAGGAACTTAGAAATGATAGGTTGGTCCTCTAAAGTCGTGATTTCTCTATAATTTTTTAGTTAGCCTATAAAAAAATGATGCTAGCTTATGGACGTATGTATGATGTTACTATGTGTATAAGTTGGGACATGAACATGTTGCTTATGATATCATTATTAGAACACAATAAATACAAGTTACGATATTTTCTTATATGCTTTACACAAGATGACTATGTTATGGTAATCTCACAAACGAAGGGGTAGAATGAAAGGAAATTCTCATCTAATCCCAAAGAGCTCATGATCATGTTTATAAAAGGATTTAATCCCCTATGACCTATGATAAATTTATGATAATTGACAACTTAATGGTTATTCAATAAAGGGGACTTAAGTTTAGCACCTAGCGAATAGATATGAGAGGTGTCCCTTCCCTAGTTGGAAGGTAGGTCACAATGACTCTCATGAGGTTGAGGCTGCCATTCAATGTGGAACATGGGTTCTAATACATCTCCTAGTTCTTGAACTATGTTACCACCATAGTATACTAGCTAGTAGATCCACCTAGGAAGCTATGTAATGTTTGATTCTACTTTGGTTGGTAGACCACCTTCTTTCGGTGTGGGTTTTTATGACACCGGATTTCATGTTTAGATCATATGATCTAGTCGGTTAAGGAGAATGTTCCCTCATGTAAAATGAAAGACAAGTAAATGGACATTGACTTGGGTGACTCGAGGAGTCTACTTACTATAGGTAGGGGTATGGGACTCTACCTAGACATTACACAAGTTGATTCTAAGGGAAGTCCTTAGAGATTGTTCTTATGTAATATGATAACATGAAAATATGATGCTTATGATACATGATGTCACTCTTATATAATATTGGTTATATTGACGAACGTGTTATTGGTATATATTGATATATGAGATGATCTCTACCATGTTACAATTTACATGAAGCAAAGTTTTACTTATGGTTTCCTATCTTATCTACATGGTTATATGGGGTTATGGGGCGTCACATGACTATTTCACTTGTAGGTTGGGGATGGGATCATTGTTAAGTGTTTTGTATGTATGTTTATATGATCTTTGTAATGTGAAATGTTAACATGAGTCTATGATAATATGTCTTTGATTATGATCATGTTGTATGTTGATTGAATCCATAACTTGTACATGTTCTATGGTATGTGCACCGAAGACTTTCATATGACATAGCATGCTTTCGAATGAAATGATAAATGATCCTTTTTCATGCATGTCCATAAATGTTTGTGCATATACCATACTTAGTACATGTGGTGTACTAAACCCATTACTTTTTATTACTACAAATGTAGGGTCCAGCCATTGAAGATTAAGAAGGTCGATTGAAGAAGCTTGAAACTCTTTCTCCAAGTGTTGGTGGTCCTCATGTTTGGAGATGCTTTCTTTTCATATTATAGCTCAGGAAGACTAAATTTTAATATTACTCATATTTCCATTTGTTTTTTGGATTCTTTTGTATTAAGACCTATATGACATATTGACTATTTATTGGCTATGTCCAGATTTACACTCTTTAGATGGTTTTGTACATGTGAGAGAAGGGTTTAGAATGTTGTATGCTATTATGAATGTTAAGGATGAAGTGTAAGTACACTTTACATAAGTATGTAAAAGTTTATAATTTCCGCAAATTTTAACTGATGACATGTTATGATAAATTCTATAAGGCTTGTCTAATTCCTTTGAGATGACGTCGATGTCGGCCCATCTGGAGTGTAATCGCTGCGTGTGACACACATGCTTCAACAAGAACCCAAATTATGTCCTCATCTGAGACATATCCTCACGTATGTCTTCGGCAGATTGACTAGATTTAGATTGAACAGCAAAAGTTCTTCTTCCAATGTATAACTTTTGAGTGCTCTATGATTTATTGTTTTGGGAAACCTTCTCTAGTTTCACAGCAATCTCCTGAAAAGTGCACTCACCATATGATCATACTGCGATAGTTTCAAGCACAACCTTGCCATTATCATCTTGGACTCTGTATAAATACTTCTTCAGTGACTCATAATCAGTACACTGGTTTGGAACACTTCATATGAAAGTAGTGAACCTGTCCCACAATCTACTCGTAGACTCTCCAAGTAATGCTACAAAGTTGTTGAGTTTATCTTTGTAGTTCAGCTTCTTTGAAACTGGGAAGTATTTTTCCATGAATACTTTGGGAAACTGATCCCATGTGTGAATTAATTTGTAAGGAAGCTCTGTAGACCATATAGCAGCATCTTAGGTTAATGATAGAGGAAGTTAGACTCTCACCTCAATGATATCCATGTTTAAATCTTGTTGACTATGATCGAATTAGTAGTGAATCATGTTATTTTTACGAAATTACATGATTTACATGCCTAACTGTAGTTTAATTGATGGAATTTAAGTAATTTGGATTTGTGCCTTGAAAGGGCAAATTGAGGATTTAGAGATCATATTATAGGATTGATGATATGCATAGTAAACTGCTTGAGACTAAAGCATATATGCATGAGTTGAATTAGATTAAAGTATATATAATGGATCATGGCTAGAAATGCTTGAGATTGAGCTTTGATGATGATATTATGATTAGTATTGCTTAAGAATGTGGTATGTGATTAAAATGTCTTGAGATCTAGGCTTTGAGAGTAAGGCTTGTAGTTATGAATGTTGAATACTAGGGCTTTGAGAATAAGACTTGTAGTTATGGATGTTTACTACTAAGGCTTTGTTAGTAAAGCTAATATGATGAATTATGTATGTTAAGACTTTAAGAGTGAAGCTTATATCAGAATGGTAGACTAGTAGACGTCATTTTACTGGAAAGACATTACCCACCTAGTCTACCTTATGTATGTATGAATACATGAATATGATATAGAATATGGGATGGAAGCTTCATGCAAGTTGAGTCCAGCTTCCAAATGGGATCGTTGCACGCTAGTTGTGTTTGTATTTCCAAGTGTATCTCATGAGATGGAGATCTTGCACGCTAGTTGTGTATGGTTTCTATTAGAAATCTCCGTTTCTATAGAATATGTTAATTATGATAGCTTTTCTTTTATGGTATCCCTGCATGAATATCTTGACTTGGTATGAAAATATCGTGCATGTTAGTTTGAGTAGTAGATATCATGGATAGCCTTTAATTAAGAAATAGTACCCTTCCTAAGGTTATCTTGAACTATCATAATAAAATACTTGCATGATATCATGACTTGGTAAGGCCAAACCATTTCATTGGTCGCTTAGATTGAGCAATATTACCCTTCCTTGAGTAGCTTGGACTTGTGTGAGGGTGTGCTTTACTTGATAGTCTTGAATTGATAAATCGTAACCATATATGAGTAATGTATGTATTGGACTACTAAAGGAGTACTTTTGTATAAATAGTAGAATAACTAAAGAGGGAAAAGTCCCTAATCAAATTAGCATGATTATGATTAATCGAGGATAATTCAAGAAAGTATCCTAAGTATATTTTTATATGAGATTTTCTTATATGATGTATCCTTAGCTTGAGTTGTTGCTATAGTTGCCTTCCCTAATATGTTTGACTAAAGGTGAATGTTACCTTGTCTATGAGAAATAAACTAAGGATGATATCAGAAGATGATGAATTTGTATGATGGCCTAAGGTGGTACTTAGCGTGGGTAAGATTATCGAGTCTTATCCATGCATCACACAAGTATGATTTTGAGGTTACTTATGAAGTGTTTCTCTTATATTACGATGATCTAGATGCATTGATTATGCCTATTAATATGTTGTTATCTCTTATGTTCTGTTGACTAATGCTTATGATCTTGATGATGTTATAATAGCTATCATATTTAGCACTTGATTGTATAAACAAATACTCTTGCCTATATCTTATCAAATGTAGGGTCCGACAATATTGAGTTCCATCCCCGTGGCTAGGATCATAGTAGAGCAAGGATTCAAGCTTTGATGAGTCCTCATAGTATCCGAGGAGATAGTCACAATTTTCTCATGTTGTCTTTCATTTTATCTTTATAACTTTTGTATGGATTGAGTCCCAAAGAAGTTTTTGGTAATAGATGGTTTGAGACAAGTGTATAAACTAAGACTTCTTTTTATAAAGGACTTTGATTGTATGGAAATTATTTTAAATTCATGCACCATTTTTTATTACTTTATGTTATGATATGCTATGTGGCTTGTATAAGGCCTCACGGAGTCTTGTATGTCATGTTACATTTAAGGGGTACCCCAAGTCTTGAAATACATGGTATCAGAGCACAAGGTTTAGAATGGTTCTAGGATGTCTCAAAACCACATCTAGTAAAGTCTTTTTCATAAGTGTGAAACATGCCACATTTATGAACGGGAAGCTATTATTGAGTAGGAAATCTAAGTTTTTCATTTCTCTATGTCGTTCCATAGTGTTTGACTTGATAAGGTCTCTCTCCTAATAATTTCCTGATGGTCTACATGATATGATGACTGCATGGTCTAATGCTATAAGGAATGAGGAATACATGGGGAATTGATAAGCTCATGCACAAGCTGTGATTGACCCTTTGGGTGAGAATCGACTAATCTAGAGTTTAAGTTGGCTTTCCAAGTGTTGGATCAAGTTGTGATGGCCCAAGCCAATAGAGAGGTGGTAGCTTCCTTGAACCCAAATGTAGGTACATTGGCTTCAAAAGTAAGGGATTTTACTAGAATAAACCCTTTTGAATTTTATGCTTCAAAGAATGAGGAATATCCGCAAGAGTTTATTGATGAGGTCCATAAGGTGTTAGATATTATGGGACTTACTCCGGTAGAGAAAATGGAATTTGTCGCTTCGCAACTCAAGGGGTTTTCTCAAGTTTGTTTTAACCAATGAAAAGATTCAAGAACGGTAGAGTTGTGTCCCATGAAATAGGAAAGGTTCAAAAATTCTTTTCTTGGTAGGGTTTTCCCTCTAGACATGAGAGAGGCTAAGGTGCCTGAGTTTATTAACCTTAGTCAAGGTAGCATGAGTATTAAGGAATATGCCTTGAGGTTTACCGAACTATCAAACTATGTTGCTTCTTTTGTGGTGGAGCATAGGACTAAGATGAATAAGTTTGTGGTTGGAGTGTTTTATCTAGTGGTAATAGAATGTCGTACAACTATGCTTGTTAAAGACATGGATATTGCTCGTCTTGTGATTCATACCCAATGAATTCCGGAGGAAAAACTAAATGAGATAAACAAGGAGAAAAAGAGGTCTATAATATATGATGATAAGTTCTCCTATGATGGGTCCGATGGACATGGTCGTTATAGGAATCGAAGAAGGTCTTCATGGAAAGGTTATTCCCATTATCCTAGGAATAATAAACAGAGGGTTTCTAACCCTAAGACACAAGAAATTAGTAATGAATAGAAATGGGGCAGGTACCAGGCTCAAAGCTAATGCAAAAATTAATATCTAACTTGAGACATACCAGGCAAATCAGTAGGAAACACTTCTCCAAATTTGGACACCACATGAATCGACTCAATTGAGAGACACACAACCTCAACATCCTGAATATAATCCAAGTAATCCAAAAAACACTGCCCCACTAGTTTCCTATCCCGAATGGAGGATATAATCTTAGATGGCTTAGGCTAGAACACCTTTTGCACTCTAAATTTTCCCTGTCGAAGATCTCTAGAGTAATAAACATATCATTACAATTAAACTCAACATAATAGCGGGACAACCAAGTAACTCCTATGATGATATCGCAGTCATGCATATCAAAAATAACCAAATCAGCCCAACTCTGAAGACTCATACACAAAATAGGACATGTACGATAGACAAGGGTGACTATGATAGACTCTCCAAATGTGTAGAAATATGGATGGGGACATCGAGTACATCACAAAAGATATCAAAATTTGGGGCAAATCGAACTGGCTCATAGGAATAAGTAGACCCCGAACCAAATAACACATTAGAGATCCGGTCACAAACAAGAATAATACATGTGATCAACTGCATCCAAAGACTCTATCTCGATCTTGCCCGGAAAGGCATAACACCGAGCCATGTTATCTTGACAGGATACCTCTTTGCCTGGCTGCATCGTACCTCTGCCTGTATTACCATTTTTTAGCCTCCACAGCCTCGTTTATTCCCTCATTATAAGTCCAGGTTCTCTACAATTATAACACACTTATAACATAACCAAGTAGGTATTACTGTTATTGTAGTAGTCGTATCATGACACTCTTAGATATACACTCAATCAAAAAAAATTTTAGTAAGGATTCTAACCTCAAATGTCGCAACATAATTTCGTCATTTACTAAGCAACATATACATTTTATGATAACGATACTAAATGAATTTCCAAAGTAATGATGTTCATTATCTAGTCGTCCTTTACAAAACTTCATGAATATTGTCACCTATAGATATACACTCTATTAAAAAAAATTATAGTAAGGATTCTAACTCAAATTTCGCAACATAATTTTGTCATTTACTGAGCAACAGATACATTTTATGATAACGATACTAAATGAATTTCCAAAGTAATGATGTTAATTATCTAGCCGTCCTTTACAAAACTTCATGAATGTTGTCACCTATAAGCTTTTATCAGCAAATCTGATCTTAATCCCTTCACAAATGATGAATTTACTTTTCTTGATTAAAGCAACGTGGAGTACCATACACAAAATCTGACCTTATCTGCTGAAAAAATTATATTATGTTGCTCTATATTCAAGAACTCATCTCTCCTTCTATCCCTCAAAGTTCAGGGTATATACTTCTATAACATTCCAGAAAATGTACTTGTCTAGTGAAGAGTCTATTAGGTTTTAAGAATATGTATTGGGGCACATAGACATCCCAATGCCCAATATTGAGTAATATTGGGTATGTTAGAGAATATTGGCTTAAGGGTGTTAGCCAATTTCTATGTATGAACAAATAACTTAAAATACACTTTGATGTTTTGCCAATTTCTATGTATTAAGATATACTTTTATGTTCGAATACTCCAATCCAAGCTTGTTTAGGAATTGTACCTACAATAAACACCCTAAGCTAAAATATTAATTTCTTAGTTATACACATTAGTTACGAGGCATCCAAGTGTCAAGCCTAGGTACCGTACCAAGGACATAGTGAGGGTCCTTGGACAAGAAATGTGCATCAACACATGTGCAAGCACATCTGCAAAACATGTTCAAGCACATGTGCAAGAGACCAAGCCCCAATCTAATTTTGGTTAGGGCGGTTAGGGGGCAGGCACGCATGATGGTAAAGCCACATGGGGCGTAGCTTCCTAAACAGTCCTTGTCTCTAACTAACTTACCTAACTAACTAACTAACCTGGGATTAGCTAAAATAAACTAACTAGTGTACCCAAAATCCTAAAACCTAACCGGGTGACACTAGCCAGGTAACTAACAAAAGAAACATCCTAGTACCTAACCTAAGATGGTCCAAAACCGTTGGTTATGGTCCTAGTGACTTAGGGGTAATTTAGTAATTACACTAGGTAACTTAATTAATTAAATTAGCAACTTAATTAATTAATTAAAAATCCTAGTCAAAGCTGAAACCCTTAACAAATTTTCAGATTTGGCTTAGTCAAATGCTCTCCTATTTTTAGTCAATTTAGGAGGGGCGTTTTGGAAATTTAAGTGGAGGGTCTTTTGGGTAATTCATGGGACGACTATATATGTATATTGGGTCAGTATTAGACCACTTTTACACGTCCCAAATCAGAAAAAACCAAAATTCTCTCAATCTCTCAAGAATGCTCTCTTTTCCAAACTCCATTAAGAAACAAGAAAAGCTTCAGGAAGAAGACAAGGTTTCAAAGTTTCTAATCAGATTTTCGTGGATTATTCGTCTATAAGGTATGGTTTTTTTACTCTTGGTTTTCCTTTCCCCGAGAGTTCCTTTACAGATAAGTTTTCAAGAACTTCAAATACTAGGGTTTTTTACCCTACAAAATGGATTCTCTTCGTAACTAAGATTTATGATCTTTAACGGAAAGTAAATGTTTTCCAAGGTTAATTTCACACAAATTGTTGAGTATTTAATTGATAATGTTTGAATATTGTGTGATTCATGATGCTTCTCTAAGTGATGGTTTCGGATGGGATGTTTATAGTATTTGATAATGTGTAAATATTAGGGTTGGAATTTAAGGTTTTAATGAACCCTTTTACGACCCATTTCCCTGCTCCTATGCTATTCATTGATCTTGTACATGATTTAATGAGTTTTTCTTGATTATGTTATTGAGTATTTCACTAAGTATGATTATGAATAGTTTAAGATGAATAAGGTTCTTGAAAGCAAGAGGTAAGTCTTCTAAAGTTGTTATTACTCTACAATGTGTATGTTAGCCTATGAATCACGATGTTATGTTATGAAAGTATGTATGATGTTTTTATGTGTATATGATGGGCTATGAACAAGTTAAATGTGAGATCATGATAAGACTACCAAAACGCAAGCTATGATATTCTCTTGTATGCTTTACACAAGATGACTATGTTATGTTAATCTTACTTATGAAGGGTTGCGATGAGAGGAAATTCTCATCTAATCCTAAAAGTTCTCATGATCATTTTTATACAGGGAGTTAACCTCCTATGACCTATGATAAGTTTATGATGAAAGAAAACTTAAAGGTTATTTCAAGAAAAGGGACTTAAGCTAAGCACCGATGGACTAGATATGAGAAGTGTCCCTTCCCTAGTGGAAGGTAGGTTCACAATGATTCTCATGAGATTGAGGCTGCCATGTAATGTTGAACTATGGGTCTCTAATACATATCCAGTTCTCAAATTATGTTGCCACAATAGGATACTATCTACTGGATGTACCTAGAAAGCTATGTCATGTAGGTTCTACTTTGGCCGATAGACCACCTATTTTTGATGTGGGGAAGACACCATATTCCATGATTAGCTCACATGGTGTTTGTCGGTTAAGGCGAAAAGAAAAGTATATGAATGTTGACTAGGGTGACTTGAGGAGTCTACATAGTATAGGTAAGGGTATGGGACTCTACCTAGACATTGCACAAGTTAATTGTAAGGGAAGTCCTAGGAGTTTGTTCTTATGTAATATGATGAAATGAAAGATATATGTTTATGATACATGATGTTACTCTTCCATAAATGTTGGTCATTATGATGAATACGTTATTGGGTTATATTGTTATATGAAGTGATGACTACTTATATTACAAGTTACATAAAGCAAATCTTTACTTATGATCTCCTATCTTATCTACTTGGTTGTGTGGGGTTATGGGATTCACATGACCATTGCACTTGTAGGTTGGGGATGAGATCTTTGGTAAGTTTTTGGTAATTATGTGTATATGATTTATTAAATACGTTAACATGACTCTATGAAAATGTGTCTTTGATTATGATCATGTTGTAAGTTGATGATATCCTTAGTTTGTACACGTTATATGGTATGTGCATGGAATGCTTTCACGTGACTTAGCATGTTTTCTAATGAAACGATAAATGATTCTTTTTCATGCATGTCCTTATATGTTATGTGCATATACCCATACTTCATACATGTGGCGTAATAACCCCATTCCTTTATATTACTACAACTGTAGGTTCCGTTAATTGAAGTTTAAGGAGGCCGATTTGAAGAAGCTTGGAACTCTTTATCTAAGTCTTGGTAGGTCCTCATGTTCGGGACACTAGCATTTATTTTCCAACTTATGAAGACTTCAGTAGATATTAGGATTATCTATTTCCATCATGTTTTCTTTGGATTCTTTTGTATTAATGTCTATATGGCATATTGACTATTGATTGGCTAAGTCCATATCTGAACTCTTAGATGGTTTTATATATATATATATATATATATATATATATATATATATATATATATATATATATATATATATATATATATATATATATATATATATATATATATATATATATATATATATATATATATATATATATATATATATATATATATATATATATATATATATATATATATATATATATATATATATATATATATATATATATATATATATATATATATATATATATATATATATATATATATATATATATATATATATATATATATATATATATATATATATATATATATATATATATATATATATATATATATATATATATATATATATATATATATATATATATATATATATATATATATATATATATATATATATATATATATATATATATATATATATATATATATATATATATATATATATATATATATATATATATATATATATATATATATATATATATATATATATATATATATATATATATATATATATATATATATATATATATATATATATATATATATATATATATATATATATATATATATATATATATATATATATATATATATATATATATATATATATATATATATATATATATATATATATATATATATATATATATATATATATATATATATATATATATATATATATATATATATATATATATATATATATATATATATATATATATATATATATATATATATATATATATATATATATATATATATATATATATATATATATATATATATATATATATATATATATATATATATATATATATATATATATATATATATATATATATATATATATATATATATATATATATATATATATATATATATATATATATATATATATATATATATATATATATATATATATATATATATATATATATATATATATATATATATATATATATATATATATATATATATATATATATATATATATATATATATATATATATATATATATATATATATATATATATATATATATATATATATATATATATATATATATATATATATATATATATATATATATATATATATATATATATATATATATATATATATATATATATATATATATATATATATATATATATATATATATATATATATATATATATATATATATATATATATATATATATATATATATATATATATATATATATATATATATATATATATATATATATATATATATATATATATATATATATATATATATATATATATATATATATATATATATATATATATATATATATATATATATATATATATATATATATATATATATATATATATATATATATATATATATATATATATATATATATATATATATATATATATATATATATATATATATATATATATATATATATATATATATATATATATATATATATATATATATATATATATATATATATATATATATATATATATATATATATATATATATATATATATATATATATATATATATATATATATATATATATATATATATATATATATATATATATATATATATATATATATATATATATATATATATATATATATATATATATATATATATATATATATATATATATATATATATATATATATATATATATATATATATATATATATATATATATATATATATATATATATATATATATATATATATATATATATATATATATATATATATATATATATATATATATATATATATATATATATATATATATATATATATATATATATATATATATATATATATATATATATATATATATATATATATATATATATATATATATATATATATATATATATATATATATATATATATATATATATATATATATATATATATATATATATATATATATATATATATATATATATATATATATATATATATATATATATATATATATATATATATATATATATATATATATATATATATATATATATATATATATATATATATATATATATATATATATATATATATATATATATATATATATATATATATATATATATATATATATATATATATATATATATATATATATATATATATATATATATATATATATATATATATATATATATATATATATATATATATATATATATATATATATATATATATATATATATATATATATATATATATATATATATATATATATATATATATATATATATATATATATATATATATATATATATATATATATATATATATATATATATATATATATATATATATATATATATATATATATATATATATATATATATATATATATATATATATATATATATATATATATATATATATATATATATATATATATATATATATATATATATATATATATATATGAGACAATTCCTTAGAATATCATATGGATTATGAATGTTAAGTATGAAGTCTAAGTATACTTCAATGGTATGTTCAAAGTTCTAATTTTTCCGCTAAATTTAACAATATGATTGTGATGAACGCTAAGAAGAGGCTTGTCTGCGACCTTTGATAGGTAAACGACGCCAGTCTCATATGGGGTGTATTCTCTAGGTGTGAAGACTTCTCTATAAAGAAAGCTGTAAAACGTTTCCAATCATAAGTGGTTCATTAACTAATTGACACTCAACATGAGACCCCCACCATATTTTTGTGTCCATTGAACTGGTAAATTATAAACTCAACACCAAATCACTCTACCTTATAAATCTTATAAAGCAGTTCACCATAAAAAAACAAGAAAATTGTAGAATCTTCATATTCATTACCATGAATATTGAAGTTTTCAACCATAATAACATAAAAAAACCTCATGTGTGTTACTAGTCATTACATGCCCATAGTGGGCCACGGAAACATACCTATTTCCAAAGACATGTTTTCTATGGCTAGTAATGGTGTTACCACTTATGTTACTCTAATTCTGACCATAGAGTGAAGGAGGAAAGATACCAAGTTACCACTTATGTAACTCTAATTCTAACCATAGAGTGAAGGAGGAAAGATACCAGTTTGTATAACCCATATACCAATTGGATTCAAGTCATAGCACGAAAGGAGTAGAAAGAAAAGATTATTTTCTAAAGTCGTATAGCCTCTTGCACAACTGTATAGACGTCTTTAATACCATCACACAAGACTATAATCATTTTGGTACAATAAGATCAATGAACCTAGGTCTCTGATACTAACATTTTCATGAACAAGACCGTAGTGATTGGCACAAGCACTAACCGTCCAGTGGGAGAACCATTACTGCAACCCAACTAATCAACCTTAACCATAATAATATAAATATAAAGATACAAAAGCATGTTCAAATGCAAAAATTATAAAGAGTTCCATAAACTCTAAAGGTGTAAATAAAAGGACCAAACTAATGCAAAACAACTCATAGAACTGTCACATCCGGAGAGCGTCCTCAAAGCGGACTAAGACTAACCTCTTAGTATTCGTCATAACATATCATAGGTTAAAATTTAGAAAAATTAGTTTTCGTATACATCTATCTTGTGAGGTTTACATAGACCTCTCACTTACTCCTCACATAGGAAGCATACATAGGCTTCTAGTTTTAGTTCACATACACAATATATAAAGACTTTCTAATAGGAATGTCTCACATTTAAACCATCTAGAACGAGTACAACATTCGGGCATAGCCCATACTTCATTACAACAAAAGCCACCTATAGGTATATACAATACTAGTCTTCAAATGAACTAGAATAAACTAAATGTCTTTACACTAGAACAATATCAAATAGATATATAGCGGCATGGTCCTCAGAAGGTGAGGACCTACCAAACTTGGAGAATAAGAGTCCAAGATATCTTCCTATGGCCCTCTAGAAGCTCAACAGCAAGAACCTACATAATTGTAGAAATATAGAAATATGGGTTAGTATACAACTAGTACAATGTATGGAAACATGCACATAAAACATTTGAAATCATGCTAAAGGGGACATTTGTTCAAAATCATACTAAGTTACTTTGAAAAGCCTTATGCACAACCAAGAATCCATAAGCCAATAATCACATATTCCTTAGCACAAGACCATATAAAACACAAGACCGACATCATCAAGTGTAACAAAGTAAATATGTGTAATAGCATATTTGAGTACATAATGAAAACAAGTTCAACATCATGTTATAACAACAAAGCATGTATAAGAGGTCATAACATTATAACATATACAACACCCTTAGTCATAATCCACCATCAAGTCTACAAGTGCAATGACCAAGTAAAACCCCATAACCTTACTCAACCAAGTAAACTAAACAAAGGATCACACGCAATGTCTAACATCACATAGAATCAAGAGTAGCCATCATCATATTTAGCAATATAGACCTATAGCATGTTCATACATTAAATTAACAGTATATAGGATCATCAGCATATAAAGTCAACATATGCATAACATTTAATTTGTAAAACGTAAGAACAACCTTCTAGGACTTTCCTCAAGGCCAACTAGTGCAATGTATAGGTAGAATCTCATAACTCTACCTAAACTAAGTCAAACCCTTTAAGTCACCCTAGTTAGAGTTCACTTTATTACTTCAATTTACCTTAGGGAACACTTGCCTTAACTGACATAGACCACAAGATTTAAGTGTGGAATCCGGTGTCGTGAAACTCTACACTAAAAGAAAGTGGTCTACTTTCCAAGAAAGTACAAAAGCATGAACATAGCATATAGGTGGATTCTACTAGCTAGTATTCCTATGAAGGAAACGTAGTTCAAAAACTAAGAGATATACTTGGACCCTCTTTATACACATTGCATTATAGTCTCCAATCTCATGAGTACAATAGTGAACCTACCTTCCCTACTTGGTAAGGGAGACTCCTCACTTCTAGTTAACTCGGTGCTAAGCTAGAGTACCTTTTTGAAATGTTTTTAAGTCCTTTAATAATCATAAGTTAGTTTAGTACATAGAAGACTAACCCCTTGTCTAGTCATAGTTATTATCTCAATAGGAATTGCATGAGAATAGCCTTTCAATACAACCCTCATATGTGAGATTCACACATTAACATCATCTTATCATAGTAAGGCACATAGGTAATTCATAGCAAACCTTATACCATTACATCATAATCATAATCTCACAATTCACATAATCAAGACATTTCAATTGCATCATCATACTAACACCTTCTTAATCCAATCACAATACATGCTTCAGTTGAACTTTATCACAAAGTACAAGCCATCACAATTCAAGTAAAGGTTCAAGATCACAAAGTCTTACCATTTCTCCTTCAAAGCCATCATCAATGATACTACCATGAACCAACGAATTTCATCCAACAATAGATGTAATAACATCATTCAATAGTAATTAACACACGAACAAAGTTAATTGCATCAAGACTAATGAATTCAACATGAATTCATAACCTAAGATTAGGGAATTTGGGTCAATTCATGATCTCTTCCACATACTAGGTTTAACATCAAGAACTACGTTAATTTAACAATAATACATCATAATATAATCACAATAATCATTAGAACTCAAAAATAATAAAATTTGTAAGATCAGTTTCAGATTAGAGAGAAACCCTTGTTCAAATCATCTTTTGGAAATCAATTTTGAAAGAATCCTTTGGGAAAGGAGTCCAAAGGTGAAAGGTTCCCATACCTTGTTAATATTTTAATATTTATGGATAAAAGTGATGTCATTTATTCCATATAAGCCTTTTACCTTGGTCTTATATTAAGTTTCTTTGCGAGAGACAAAGTAGAGAGAAGGTAGAGAAATTTGAGTTTGTGAATTCTGGGGTTTTAAGTTGGATTTAGTCTTAGGGTAGCTTATATAGTCACTTATCTAACTTAATTAGTCACCCCTTAACCCCTAATTAAAACCCTAACTAATTAACGAATTAAGTTGACCTTATTAAAAAGTTAACAGTGAAAATAGGTCTGACCTATGAGACGTCGACGTACGGTCCGTAGGTTTGTCGATGCTTCTCCCGCCAATTGTCCTACACATCCGTAGGTAAATTCAGAGAGTATGCATTTTGGCCTTTTTTGGAAAGTTGCTATATGTGGGACTACGGAGGCATCAATGCCCATCCCTTAAGCGAAATGCCATCGATGGCAAGTGTAGATGGCTACTTTCCACACTGCCTAGTTTTGCAGATTTGGATCAAATGCAAGTGTCCTCTCCAAGGACCCCTGGGGTCATCCTTAGCGAGTCGTACCCGGATATTTCAACCCTAAATACACTTTAATACATGTTTAACACCTTTCACAAAATTTCATCAAATTCTGATTCCTAAAATCCCATGAAAAAGGCTAAGGCACACTAGCACCTACTTTACTAGTCTCCGGACGTCATGGACGTTTCTTAACGTCTTGACTCTAAAACATCCTAAATGACTTGTAAACATTATTTTAGGTCTTAAACAGTGTTAACAACCTTATAACAACATGTGAGTCTCTATACTAAGTCTTGGATTTTCGGAGTGTTACATTATCCCCTCCCCCCTTAGAAATATTCGTCCCCAAATGACACAAAATCTTTTATGGGGAAATGATAAACTCAATACTAGAATCCCAAAGAACAACATACAGATCCACATGATTTAAAACTCAAATCAACATAAAAACATGACATTTACATATATCAACTTAAAACATCACTTACTACATATAAGTGTTCAACATCACAACATGAGGAATTTCCTTCTCAACATCAACAGGATCTCAACACAATACAAAGAGTCACTTATGAAAAAATTCATTTCAAAACACATAAACATGCTCAATATCATTTCATTAAGTCAACAACATACCAAATACACAAACAAGTGAAAATTAAGGAAAAGAGCATCTTTTCATGAACACTCATTTTAGCGAAAACATTTACCGTATTTATACGCACTTTTGAAAAACAAGTCAAATTCAATTTTACTCATTAGATTAGTTATTTTGGGAAAAACTAACCTTAATTAGCAAATAGATGAGGATAAGGGGCCTTTATATCAGTGTCGGCCTCCCATGTTGCTCCCTCAACTAGGTGGTTCCTTCATAACACCTTTTCGGAGGCCACCTATTTGTTCCTCAACTTTTCACTTTTCGATCAAGTGTTTCCACCGGAACTCTTCATAGGAGAGGTTCTCATCCACATCTAGACCTTCAATAGGAATAATGGACTCAAGATCACCAGTGCACTTCTTAAGAATGGAGACATGGAATACCTGGTGAATCAAAGCTAGCTCACTAAGTAATCTCAACTCCTATGAAACCTTGCCAACCCTTTGATAAATTTCATAGGGATCCACATAGCGAGGAATTAACTTCCTTTTCTTGCAAAATCTCATCACCCCTTTCATAGGTAAAATTTTCAAATACACCTTATCATCTTCTTCAAATTCTAAGTCTTTTCTCATATTGTCGGCATAAGACTTTTGCCGGCTATAGGCTGTTTTCAGTTGGTTCCTTATCATATGAACTTTGTCTAAAGTTTTATAAATTAATTCGAGACCAAAGAGTGAAGACTCGCCAACTTCAAACCATGCAACTGGTTATCTACATCTCCTACCATACAAAGCCTCAAAAGGACTCATGGATATAGTCGAATGGTAACTATTGTTATAAGAGAACTCAACCAAAGGCAAGTGTTCATCCCAAATTCCATTAAAATCTATAACACAAGATCTAAGCATATCCTCAAGGGTTTGAATTGTACGCTCCACTTGACCATCCGTTTGGGGATGAAAAGTGGTGCTTAACTTCTCTTGAATACCTAACCCTTTTTGGAACGACCTCCAAAATCGAGATGTAAATTGAGCACCTTTATCCGAAATAATGGCTAAAGGGATCCCATGAAGAATCACAATCTCATTTATATTAGATTCTTGCATACTCTTCTGCCAAATAAGTAGACTTAACGTGGATAAAGTGAGTAGATTTTGTCAACCTACCCAGAACAACCCATATAGAGTCATTCTGACTTTGTGTCCGAGGTAAGCCCACTACGAAGTCCATATTAATGTCTTCCCACTTTCAAAAACGAACTTGCATTTATGAAGTAAGCCACACAACTTTTGTTGCTCGACTTTCACTTCTTGGCAATTTGGACACTTTGCAACAAGTTTTTCTATGTCTCTTTTTAAGCCATCCCACCAATATATTTCTCTATGGTCATGATACATCTTAGTAGAACTCGGATGAATTGAATAACGTGAACCATGAGCTTTCTCTAGGATTCGGTTTCTCAAATCATCAACATTGGGCACATACATCTCTTGGTACTTCAAAACACCATCCCCCCCATGGAAAATAACTCATAAGGCTTACCAGGAACCGATTCCTTTATCTCCATCAATGATGGATCATGATGTTGCTTAGACTTAACCTCAACCACCAAGGACGATTCAGAGTTATGATAGACCATAAAACCATCATTAGGAGAATTCCAATCTAAAACCCAAATGAGCCAACCTACGAACATATTTCTCTAAGTCTTTCTTGTATTCTTCTACATGAGACACACTACACACGGTCATACAACATAGAGCATCCACAACCACATTGGCCTTGCGGGGTGGTAGAGAACATTCATGTTGTATTCTTTCAACAATTCCAACCACTTTAATTTTCAGAGATTTAACTCCTTTTGAGTAAACACATATTGAAGACTTGTGGTTGGTATACACATCAACATGGACACCATATAGGTAATGCCTCCATATTTTCAAAGCAAACACCACGGCTGCTAATTCAAGATCATGAGTTAGGTAGTTCTTCTCATGAACCTTGAGTTGCCTAGAGGCATAGGCTATAACCTTCCCATGTTGCATATGGGAACAACCCAATCCCACTCGGGTTGCATCACAATATACTACAAAACCCTTGGTACCATCCAGTAATGTCAACACCAGAGCGATTGTAAGCCTATCTTTCAAGATTTAGAAGATTCTTTCACAAGACTCCGACCACTCAAATTTCACATTCTTTTTGGTCAAACTGGTCAAGGGAGGTGCAATGGACACAAAATCATCCACAAACCTCCTATAGTACCCGGCTAGACCCAAGAAACTTCTTATATCTGTTGTAGCCAAAGGTTAGGCCAATTTCTAACCGCCTCGATTTTCTTTGAATAAACCTCTACCCCTCACTAGAGATGATATGACCAAGGAAAGCCACCTATCTTAACCAAAACTCACACTTGCTATACTTGTGAAATAGTTGGTGTTCTTTTAATACTTCTAACACCACTCTCAAATGGTCCATATGTTCACCCTCATTCTTTGAATATACCAAGATGTCATCTATGAAAATTATCACAAAAGAATCTAGGTAGTTTCTAAAAACCCTATTCATTAGGTCCACAAATACCGCCGGAGCATTAGTTAATACAAAAAACATCACCCTAAACTAATAGTGACCATATCTTGTTCGGAAGGCCGTATTGGAATATCTTCATCTCACCCTAAGTTGGTTATATCCGGACCTCAAGTCAATTTTGGAAAAGTAGTTTGCCCCTTGGAGTTGATCAAACAAGTCGTCAATCCAAGGGAGAGGATACTTAATATTATAGTTCACTTTATTTAGTTGCCGGTAGTCAATACACATCCTAAGTGACCCATCCTTCTTCTTTACAAATAAAACTGGAGCACCCCATGGGTAAATACTAGCTTGAATGAAGCATTTGTCTAGTAAATCCATAAGTTGAGACTTCAAGTCTTTCAATTTGGCTGGAGCTATCCGATAAGGAGGATTTGAAATGGGGCTCGTACTCGGTAACAAGTCAATACAAAAATTAATTTCCCGTTCGGGAGGAATTCCGGGAAGATCATTAGGAAAGACCTGTGGAAATTCCCTCACTACGGGGACTATATCAATGGGAGGAGTTTTGAAGTCTAAATATTTGACTCTTACAATATGGTTTAAACACCCTTTAGATATCCTCTTACAAGACTTTCGACAAGAAATGAAAGGACCTCTAGGAGTAAAAATTCCCCCCTTCCACTCTAAGACGCATTCATTAGGAAAATTAAACTTGACCACTTTTTCCCTACAATCAATGGAAGCAAAACAAGCATGCGACCAATCCATTCCCAAAATTATATTTAAATCAACCATATCAAGTTCTACTAATTCAACATGGGTAACTCTATTATGCAACATTATTAGATAATTTCTATATGCCCTTTTCCCAACCACCGAAACACCTACCGTGATAGTCATCATAAAAGGTTCATTTAGGATATCGGGGAAAATATCAAACTTTCTAGATACTAAAGGATTAACAAACAACAAGGTATCACCAGGATCAAGTAAAGCATTAAAATTTAAAGAGAAGACTTGTAATATGTTTGTCACCACATCGGGAGAACTCTCTTGTTCACCCCTAGAGCGGAGAGCGTAAAACATATTCTTTCTTGGAGCATCAACTTTAGTACCACTTGCTTGCCCATTCCCCATGTATTTTCCCTTCACATTAGGGCAATCTTTAACCTTGTGACCACTTTTACCACACACAAAGCAATTGTTCGTCACAACTAGGCATTCACCCATATGTTTCTTGCCATACTTTCCACAAGTAGACTTCTTGCTTGGTGAACTAGTACCTCTTCCCTTTTGAGACTTAGGGTTAAACTCCATATCATCACGAGTCTTGGGAAATTTGGACGGGACTTTATTGGAGAACCTCTTCTTGAATCTAGGCTTATCTTGAATTTATTACCTTCCCTTTGACGAACCACTTTCAAAATACTTTTCCCTCTCAGCCTCTCTATTCTTCCTCCTAAGTCTACTTTCTTCCACTTGTTGAGCATGAACCATTAGACGAGAGATGTTCATTTTATCATGAAGCATAGTCGAATGACATTTTTCTACAAAGTCACCACACACTCCCGTGAGGAAATTACTAATCTCATCCTTTGGGTTATATACCAAGGATGGAGCATACTTAGACAATTTTGTAAACTTCAAAGTGTAATCAAGAACACTAATACCTCCTTGACGAAGGTTTATGAATTATTCTACCTTATCTGCCCTCAACTACCTAGTAAAAAATCTATCAAGGAAAGCCCTCTTGAAGATATTCCATGTCAACGGAGCACCTCTTAGCACACTACTATCCCTCCATTGTGTGTACCAAGTTTTCCAACTCGGCCTTTCACCCGTAGTCACACCTATAAGAAATAAGATCTTATAGACTTCATCTAGAATTTCTTGGGGGCCTTCACCCGCTTTTGACCCGAAAAACATTGGAGGGTTCATCCTAGTAAAGTTTCCCAAACGAGAAGCCATAGTGCTAGCATGTGGAGGCATACGGGGTCCAACTTCCTGATTCACTTCAACCGTCATAGCTTGGACTTGAGAAGTGATGAAATTATCTTGGGAAGTCATGGCTTGGGCAAAATTGAGAAAAGCTACCCTTATATCTCTATATGTCATAGGTGGAGAAACAACCGGAACTTGATCACCCATACAAACTTGCTCAAGTGGAGGGACTAGATTGTCTTGCGGAGGAACTTGGTTTTCATGATCTCCCGCATTTGCAATACCTTCCTCAGTCATTTTTGCAGCTGGCCTTCTAGTATTTATACCTACAACCATAATAAAAGGTTTAGGTGAAAAGAACACATAAAGTAGAATTGTACAGGAACGACATAGGAATATAAGAAGACGAGGATTTCCTAAGTATCACATAGTCTCTCTTTTATAAGTGTGGAGAGATTCACAATTATGAATAAGAATATACATAGACGTGGTTTAGTGAGACATCAATCCTAAGGATATTCAACCTCATGCTCTGTTACCAAGTTTGTCACATCCGGGGAACACCCGCCACATGTAACCGGCGTCGTCATCCTCATAGAGGATTAAGACTAACCTATTCGCATTCGTCAAAACATATCATAGGTTAAAATGCGGAAAAATTAAAACTTTTTGTATACATCTATCTTGTGAGGTTTACATACACCTCACACTTATTCATCATATATACATAGGGACTTTACATAGACTCCTCACATAGGAAGCTTACATAGGATTCTATTTTTAGTTCACATAACAATATATAAATATAGTCTAATAGGAATGTCTCACATTTAAACCATCTAGAACGAGTACAACATTCGGGCCTAGCCCATACTTCATTACAACAAAAGCCACATATAGGCATATACAACAATAGTCTTCAAATGAACGAGAATGAACTAAATGTCTTTAGATTATAACAATATCAAATAGCTAGATAATGGCATCGTCCTCGAAAGGTGAGGACCTAACTAACTTGGAAAATAAGAGTCCAAGTTATCTTCCAATGGCCATCTAGAAGTTCAACGACCGGAACCTACATAATTGTACAAACATAGAAATATGTATTAGTACACCACTTACACTATGTTTGGAAATATACACATAAAACATTTGAAATCATGCTAAATGGGACATTTGTTCAAAACGATGCTAAGTTACTTTTAAAAGACTTATGCGCAACTGATACGCACAAACTTACTTCTGAAATAAGAAGTAAAGTGGTCGTATTAACTAAAGAACCCAATTAATGAGGTTCGGATCGTTCCCACGAGGAAAATAGTTCAGACTTAACTTCAATCTATTATTACTATTATTTAGTCAATTATTCCTTAGAAAACAAAGACAATAAAAGGGGGATTTTTTTATTTCTAAATGAATGAAAATAACTACCTAAATTAAAGTAGACAACTAACAGATTCAAATGTTGGAGTTTAATCAACTAATAAAAGTAACTAGGGTTTATGTGTGCCCCACAGGTTCCTAACTTGATAATTCTAACTATAACAATTCTTTCCTTGTATCTTGCATGCAAAGTGATAAGTTATGTATTTCTAAATCCTTCGTCCGGCATGTAGAAAATTTCACTCTGCACCTTGGTCCGGCTACGTGTGTTGCTATACTAACCCTTACCTTTACCTCATATTAAGCATTGTATTCGATATTTGACTAAGTTATTACCTCGTACTAATCAATACTAGCCTATTAGATCGTATACACTAAATCTATGTTGACAATTCTTTTCCTATTATCTACCTCTTTGGTCCGGCAAGTAGCATTACGGCGAGTTCTAACGTTGGTCATCCGTTAAAAAGACTTCTAAGCAAAAGAATTATCAATACATGCAAGACACTATTCTAGAATTGTTATTTTAGTTAGATTTTATCTTATTATTCACCCATGGTTCCCAAAACCCTAGTTACGGAGTTTAGTTACCCATAGTCATAATCACAATATTCATATATATAATATAAGAATTCATGCACTTACTTCAATGAGAAAGAATAATCGACAAAATCACCAACAATCAACTCCAGAGAAAAGTGTAACAATACAAAGTGTAATAATCAAAATAATCTACTAACAAAGAGTCTAACATAAAAATGTCTAATAACCAAGAGTCTAACCAATAAAGAGTCTAACCCCAAAAACGAGGTTTTTACAACTATTTATAAAAAAAACTAATAAATGAAGGACTCTAATTGCTGACAATCTGTCAAAATGCGGCTGGATCGACGGACCTCGTGACGGGCCGTCGTGGTCATGACGGGCCGTCATGGACTCCGTTGTCCCATACTTTGCAAACTCTTCTACTCTCTTCATTACCCTCGACGGCAGGTATGACGGACAGTTCCAAGCATGACGGTCCGTCGAGGGTCTCCGTTTCATAACACTTAAACTCTTGGAATTTGAGTACTGGACTACTTCTCTGATCATCACGACAAACCAGCAGGACGGACCGTCATGGCTACGACGGTTCGTCATGCACTTCGTAACCCCATACTTGGTCAGACTTCCCCATCTTCCTTCAGAAGCTTCACTACGATGCCACCTACGGACCGTCACAGGCACGACGGACCATCACAAGCTCCGTAGGTGGTAACTTTTCTGCATTTGTTGCTCAATAACTTCCGCATTCATCCTTAGACAGATTTCCTGCAAATAAAGGGAAACTTACACAAAAATCAATACAAAAAGGCTTTTGGACATACACTAAACTTAAGGAAAAAGCATTAATAATGCCGTGAAACCACGGTATATCAACACCCTCAACTTAAATTCGTTATTTGTCCTTAAGCGATACACTATGACTCACTACAAAAATCTTCGTACAATAATATCCATGTTTTCGCTTTCACAATCATTTGGATATCAATCCCGATCAGTCTCATCACGTTTATGCATGTTATCACTATTGGGCTTGACATATGTGGGATCAGACCATGACACAGACTCACCACGCACTAAACACCTATCCTCTTCAATTTCTCACCTAGGTGCTAATATTTCTGGTATTGCAACTAGCGTCTTCACTTCAAAACAAAATCCTCATTTTTCACACTATGATTTCAGTTTGGGTAAAAGGATTACTTTTCAACACTAACTCTCAGAACAAATTCACAACTCATTCATACATATTGCCATAAGCTTGCCCTTATTTTTCAGTGCTTTAAGTTCGCCATACAACTCTTAGGATCACGATAGGACTTTCTTAGCTTGTAACATAGGCTCAGGGTCAGGTAGGGTATATTTAGGTATACTTTATTAACTTTTTCCCCCTTTGACATATCAGCTAAAGTAACCTCTTTTCATCATTTTATTTCACCCAATTTCTCATACTCTTTTACCTTGCTATTTTCCCCTCTTTCACCATTTGTGTAAGTGACTCTCTTCTAATCTTACTTGTATTTATTATTTTTTTATTATTATTATTTCACTTTTCTTTCAAAAAATTCTCGAGTCACTTTACTTTTGTTCTTTCTCTCTCTTTGTTCTTTCAACCCCACTTTCCAGAGCATTCATCATAATAGCCACCCTCAACTCATGGCTTTGCCATGAGTCAAAGTACACAATACCCAAAGATGAGTCAGGGACATAAAAAGGTTGTTTATTGCATTATCCACCCTCAAATTATGCTTTTGGCTTAAGCTGAGGTGCACATGTTCAAGGAGGGACCAGGGCCAACACATTATTCCCAGAAAAGATCAGTTGGGGTGAAAAAGAAAGGTCTAGTTTAGGCTCAAATCATTTGAATCAAAGAATGATTAATTTCGTTTTGTTTTTTTTATTTAGGCTAAAAATGGGCTATATTGAACAGGGGCCTATGATCCTTTCCTAATTGTCTATTACAACTTACTTTTAGCAGGACTAACCAGGCAAGTTCTAGCTTTGTACAAATAGTGGACTATTCAAATCTTCCTCACACTCACTTGACATCTCATTACTCTACTACATTATCAGACACCTAGTTCGAATTTTAGACTTAGGGTCATGCAGTGGTGTATCTCTATGTTATGCTTAGAGCCACACATTTATCAATTACTATGCCTAGTCATGCATCATTTTCATTTGATCAAGATATCATTTTAGCCATCATGCTGCAGAGTTAAACTATGTACACAAGATATAGACATGCCGGTTCAACAATAAAAATAATCAGTCTTTTGGGGAAAAAGAACACAGGGAAGAAAACCCCAAACGAGGATAGTGAATTGGGCTACTCAGACTTCACCCTAGCACTAACTTTTGCATTTACCTACCCCCAACAGGAAGACATGCAATTGTCCCCAATGCATAAAAAAATTGAAATACGAGAGTGGTAGGTGAAGCAAACCTGGGGCGCAAAGCGCCGACGATCAGCAAGCTGGTGTGTCTGGTTCCCCGGAACCCACTACCTCTGTAGTCTGGACACCCTCAGTAGTGTCCTCATCAGCAACAGCACTATCAGCAGTGCCTCCCGCTATCGCCACATCTCTGGAGCTAGATGCCCCAGCAGCTGACTCTACAGCCATAATCCGACGCGCCTCCTTATCGGCAAGCGAGGCTCTCCTCGCAGCCTCCATCTCACGGCGCTCCTTCTTCTGTGCTCTAGCCTCATCCTCCTCTCGACCCTTACGCCTATTGGAATGCTCTCGATGGGGGGTGGAATCTCAGAAGTGGCGAATAAGGTCGTCATCATTGTGTCCTCAGCAAGCTCTGCAGAAGGGGCCTCAGTCTCAGGCACCCTAGCCTCTAGGATCATATCAATGTCTGCTCGAAGACTCTCGACCGCAACCTGAAGGGTCGACACGTCCACCTGAGAGGATGGCCGAGCTAGCAACCGCAACTCAAAAGCGTCCAAGAGCTTATGAACCTCAGCGATCTTCCGCCCTGTGTGCTGGACCATACTCTGCTCCAAGCGCTCTTCTGCCTCAGCAATGGACCTCTGCATCCAAGGCTGGATGCGATGCAGAAGTGTAGCCATCTGTGTCTCTAGTTTCTGGACCCTAGCAAGCAGGACCAGAGCGGGGAAAGGGGTTGAGCGAGAGGTGCTCGCGGCAGTGCTACTACCCGGGATAGACTCGATTGGGGTAGTGTCAGTGGTTTAAGAAGCAGCCTCCGTAGTCGTGCGAGCCTGTGCTACCATATCATGCAGATTGTCACCAAGTTGAGGCAACTCTGCACGGGGCCCTCTGCGTAGAGCCAACTCATTTGCCTCATCCCTGATGAGGCCGATATCAACATTGCCCAGCGGAGTCTTGAGCTGATCAATGTGCCAGATGGGAACACCTGCGGACCTGCATAAAGAAAATATCATGCACGGAAAAGGGTAAGTAGGTATGACCTTAAAAACCCTCTCGTGCATGACCGCCTGTAGAAGCCAACCAAAGTCTACCGAAAACCCGGCTATCATCGTTGCCATCAGAATTGCACGATCCCATGTGAGTATATTATCAGCGGCCGTGGGGGAAAGGCAGTGGCGGACAATCAACCATAAGAACTTAGCTGTGAAGGTCAAGTTAGCCTTCTTGATGGCTCCCTTTGGCTCTGTTACCCAGTCGGCAACCTCTCCATCAACAGACAAGTGCAGGGCCATCCACCTCTTGGTGGTCTCTCTCAGCGATGGCTCACGCAAGAATTGACCATCTTTGACAATTTGCCACCGGTAGTCGAACTCGGCAGTGAGAGGGGTCCGGTTGGTATCAACATCCTCGCCGTATAGATACTGGAGGATGGCAGGCAGGGAGATATCGACCTGAATGCCACATACTCGGACATGCTCAAGTGGGGCCTATTTGGCGGGGGCATCCCGCCTATCAATCTGTAATCTAAGAGTAGCCACGTAAGAGGCGTAGAACTCTCGGACCAACTCTTCACTATAACGGCCCAACGAACATGTTGTCCACTACAGTCGGTGTCTGGTGAAGAGATTGTGGATCTCTGGCATGGTAGGGAGACTTCCCGTTAGGAACCGCCTCTCTAGTGTAAGGGTCCGTGTCAAGACTCCTTTATCATTCAAAAACATTGCGTCTGAATAAACTTGATATTGCTCGTCGACACACCACCGGTTGGGCTGGTCGGCAACCGGGGTGAGAGCACGAGTCGGTTAGCCGGGAGTGGTCTCAGAACTCTCAGCCTCATCAGACGAGGCAGACTATGCAGCTGTGGCGGGTGCGGGGACTTCAGCAGACCCGGAGGCTTCCTCCGACCACGAAACTACTAAGGAGCTAGACGCTGAATCTTCATGAGTAGCTGACCCAGAAGGTGTGCCGGTTAGTGTGCGCTCCTCATCAGACTGGGAGGCAGTGACTACGCCAGACGCCACCTTTTTGGGCGTAGCTCTGGTAGCATGTGGAGCTCGTAATGGAGTGGCAGTGCCTGGGGGCACGTAGTTAGGGTCACGCTCATCATCAGTGCCAATGACCAGGAGGGCATACGGAGCGACAGACTTTGATCGCCCACATGCGTAAACTTGATCTTGCTTTGGTGCCATAATAGATAGTACCTGTAAAGAATCAATATTAGTACGAGAAGGAGCAAACAAGACGAGCAAGAACAAAACAAAATAAATATAAGAGCTAAGTTGTAATGACTTTTCTGCAGTAACAGTGAAACACGATGGACCAGGTGACGGCTCGTCGTGAGTACGACGGACCGTCATGGGGTCCTTCATTTCTTACTTCAACTATGTTTCTGTGGAGACCCCTCAAGGAAAGTCTCTGACAAGTATAACGGATAAGAAGGACGGACCGTCGTGACAATGACGGTCCGTCATCGATGTACGTCGTGGGGTACTTAGAAAAGAGTATAGAGACCCTTAAGAGAGGGGGCTCTGACCGTCACAACGGTTACGCAGGACGGACCGTCGAGGGTATGACGGTCCGTTGTAGATGTCCGTCAGAGGACACTTAGAAAAAGTATGGAGACCCTCAGGAGATGGGTCTCTAACCGCCATGACGGTTGTGCAGGACGGATCGTCGAGGGTATGACGTCCGTCGTAGATATCCGTAAGAGGACACTTAGAAAAAATAGAGGACCCTTATGAATAGGGTATCTGACAACCAGAACGATTGTGCATGATGGACCGTCGAGGGTATGACGGTCCGTCGTAGATGTGCGTAAGAGGACACTTAGAAAAAGTGGGAGACCCTTAGGAATAGGGTATCTGACAACCTGAACAGTTGTGCAGGACGGACCGTCGTAGTAACAATGGTCCGTCACAGGTGTTCGTTGGTGGACACTTAGAGAAAATTTGACAGCGAGATGTTTGGGGTGTTGGAACAGACCCTATGACGGTCCATCGTGGGTACGACGGTCCGTCATCGGGGTCTCGTTCTGTCATGCAGTGACAGAACTGGGGATGCCACAATCATCCCCTATGACTAAAATGGAATCTTTAGTGTTAACCTACATGTGTCTAACCCAAATGCCTAGCAAACTAGCAATGCTAAATCACCTATTTCTAGAGTTTAACAATGCAATTTAAGGATTCTTAACCTAGGTCAGACAAAATTTGATCAAAGCATAAGCCCCACCAAAAAAATAGGCTAATACGAATTAAAAAAAAACAAAAATGCAATGGAAATGGATAGAAATCAGAGACACATACCTGAGAATTTGAGAAAAACAAGCGAGGAAGGTACTTGGTGATAAAGGAGAGAATCACAGCAGCAGAATCCGACCAGTAGAAAGAAGGTATCCGGAATTAGGGAATTTAGGGAAACGATCGGTTGATAGAGAAGGGGGGTATGAAGTTTGAAGTTGAAAAGGGAGGGAAAATGGGAGAAAGAGGGAAGGAAATGGATGAAATGAAGGGGTGGGGGTTTTAAAGGTTGCCAAAATTTTAAATTACCCCAACCGGGTCGGGTCGGGTACGCTCATTAATGACGCAACGAGTCCCCGACGACGGTCCGTCGCAGATGCGACGGTCCATCATTGGTTCCGTCACGTGTGCCCTAGTTTTAAAAATAAATGAAGACAAACCTGGCACGACGGACTCATGCGACGGTCTGTCGCGTGCGTGACGGTTCGTCGATGTGTCCGTCAGTGACTTTTGCAGAGTGATTTTCTGTAGAATTTCCGGGTTATGTGCCTTCAACTTTAAAAACCCATTAGTAGAATATGCTACCATTACTAGAAAGAAAAACTATAAGTATTGGGTTGCCACCCAACCAGTGCCTTATTTAACGTCGCCGCACGACTGAGGACACTTGATTACTCAGACTTCATCAAGATGGTATGCCTCGATCACTTCATTCGCCGATTCAGCATGCCCGAAATAGACTTTTATGTGTTGTCGATTCACCTTGAACCGCACACCCTCCTTAGTTTCCAGCTCAACTGCTCCATTAGGGAATATTTAGGTAACCAAGTAAGGACCAGTCCATTTGGACTTGAGCTTGCCTGGAAACAAGCGTAACCTAGAATTTAATAAAAGCACCATATCCCCAACCATAAACTCTCGTTTTTAAATTTTTAGGTCATGGTACTTCTTCATATTTTGTTTGTAGAAGGCTGAGCTTTCATAAGCTTTTAGGCGATTTTCATCGAGTTCATTCAACCCAGTTAACCGTTGTTCTGCAGCTTCGTCCGAATCCATTTTCAACTTCTTCATAGCCCACATGGCTTTATGCTCTAGTTCTACCGGAAGATGACAAGCTTTCCCATATACAAGTTTGTACGGGGACATACCTATGGAAGTCTTATACGCTGTCCGGTAGGCCCAAAGAGAATCATCAAGCCTCCTTGACCAATCTGTTCTACTAGCGTTCACTGTTTTTGACAATATCTGTTTGATCTCCCTATTTGACACTTCAACTTGCCCACTAGTTTGAGGGTGGTAAGGAGTGGCCACATTATTGCGAACTCCATATTTCTCCAATAATCCCTTGAACAATCTGTTGCAAAAGTGGGAGCCCCCATCACTAATAATTGCCATTGGGGTGCCAAAACGAGAGAATATATTCTTTTTTAAGAATGCATTGACACTCTTTCCTTCATTGTTTGCGAGGGAGATAGCTTCCACCCATTTAGATACATAATCAACCGCTACTAAAATATACTTCATTCCATGAGAACTCACAAAAGGGCCCATAAAGTCAATAACCCAAACATCAAATAACTCAATCACAAGAATGGGGTTTAGAGGGAGCTCTTGCTTTCTTGAAATGTCGTCATCTCTTTGGCATCTATCACATGCTTTAGCAAACTCATGAGAATCTTGATGAAGAGTTTGCCAATAGTAACCACATTGTAATATCTTATGAGCGGCTCGGATACCACTATGACGTCCACTTACAAGTGAGGAATGGCATGCCTACAAAACACTCAACATCTCACATTCTGGCACACAACACCGAATAAGCCCGTCGGCACAACTCCTATATAAATATGGTTTATCCCAAAAGAACTTCTTCACATCATACATGAACTTTTTTCTTTGATGAAAGGACAAGTCCGATGGAATAATATTACTAGCCAAATAGTTTGCGAAATCTGCGAACCATGGAATCAAGTCTTGTAAGGCAGCCAATACATGCTCATCGGGGAAAGTATCATCAATATCAGTTTTATCCCCTAACTCTCTCATAGCTTCATCTTCTAGTCGGGACAAGTGATCGGCAACTTGATTTTCGGTCCCTTTTTTATCCCTCACTTTAAAGTCAAATTATTGTAGCAGTAATACCCAACGAATCAACCTCGGTTTCGCATCCTTCTTTGCCATCAAATATCTCACTGCTAATTGGTCAGTATGCACTATAACTCTAGTACCTAGCAAATAGGTGCAAAACTTTTCAAATGCAAAGACTACTGCAAGGAGTTCTTGCTCAGTCATTGTGTAGTTCTTCTGAGCTTCATTTAGGGCTTTACTAGCATAGTAAATGGGGTGAAGGATTTTGTTCTTTCTTTGTCCCAATACTACACCAAGCGCAACACCACTAGCATCGCACATCACCTCAAATGGACTATTCCAATCCGGATAAATAATGATAGGTGCAGACACCAATTTTTATTTTAGCTCGCCGAATGCTTTAAGACAGGATTCATCAAAATAAAATTTACAATCTTTCTCCAGCAGTTTGCACAACGGATGTGCAATTTTTGAAAAATCTTTGATGAATCTCCAGTAAAAACCTGCATGCCCAAGAAAGCTTCTCACACCTTTTACAGAGATAGGTGGGGGGAGTCTCTCTATTACCTCGACTTTATCTCGATCAACCTCTATGCCCTTTTCTGAAATGCGATGACCCATAGCAATACCTTCTTTCACCATGAAGTGGCATTTTTTCCAATTTAGTACTAAATTGCAGTCTTCACATCTCTTAAGGACCTCAGATAAATTGTTCAAACACCTCTCAAATGAATCACCAACCAGAGAAAAATCATCCATAAAAGCTTCTATAGTATCTTCCACCATGTCGGGGAATATGGACATCATACATCCCTGAAATGTGGCGGGTGCATTGCACAACCCAAATGGCATTCTCTTGAACGCAAAGGTCCCATATGGATAAGTAAAAGTGGTTTTCTCTTGATCTTATGGTGCAATAGAAATCTGATTATACCTCGAATATCCATCAAGAAAATAGTACCACCCTTTTCCGGCAAGTCTATCCAACATCTGATCCATGAAGGGCATAGGAAAATGGTCTTTTTCAGTCCATGCATTTAATTTACGCTAATCAATACACACCCTCCATCTAGTAACTGGTCTCATTGGAACAAGTTCATTTTTCTCATTGGGAACCACAGTCATTCCCCCTTTCTTAGGTACACACTGAACAGGGAATACCCAACTACTATCGACGATCGGATAGATTACTCCGGCATCCAACCACTTAATAATTTCCTTCTTCATGACCTCTTGCATAGGTGGATTTCAGCGTCTTTGGTGCTCAATACTTGGCTTATGATCGGGCATGAGTTGGATTTTAAGAGAAAAAATACCAGGAGGGATCCCAATAATGTCCGCAATAGTCCACCCAATAGCTCTTTTAAAATTTTTTAGCATTTTCACCAAACTCTCAACTTGTTGTTCATTCAGGTCTAATGCAATAATTACTGGCAAAGTGTCACCATTTCCTAAGAATTCATACCTAAGATGAGGTGGGAGAGCTTTTAGTTCTAACTTTAGAGCCTCCTCTATAGATGGTTTCGCGGGTGGAGACTCGTGATTCGTCATGTCTAACTCATATTTCTTCGGTTTAAACCGCTTATGCTTCTACACCTAGACGTGCTTCTATTTGTGTCTCAGATGACTCACCAACGTTGTAGGATATTGCAGATACCGATTGGAGCTCACCACTCTACCTCATGGACCTACAAATGTTAAAGGTCACTTCCTCATTGTTCAACCAAAATTTCATCTGCCCCTTTACCATATCTACTAAGGCTCTTCCCGTAGCAAGGAATGGCCTCCCAAGAATAATAGGCACTTCAAAATCGACTTCACAATCAAGAATAACAAAATCTGCCGAAAATATGAAAGACTCCACTTTTACTAGCACATCGTGGAGTATCCATATAGGACTTTTTAATGTTCGATCGGCCATCAGTAGCCGCATCGCAGTGGGCTTTGGATCACCCAAACCCAACTTCTTGTAAATCGAGAGGGGCATGAGATTTATGCTTGCCCCCAGATCACATAATGCTTTCGCAAATGTAATAACCCGATTATACAAGGAATAGTGAACGCACCCAGATCTTCTTTCTTTTGTACCAGAGATCTTGTAGCAATAGCACTACAATGTTGCATTCTATCATCATCCTCAAAAGTGACCGATCTTTTCTTCGTAACCAGATCTTTCATAAGCTTGGCATAACCGGGCATTTGTTCTAAAGCTTCTACCAAAGGGACATTGATAGAAAGTTGCTTCAACATTGTTATAAAACGCCAATATTTACCATCCTCGGTCTTTTTCTCTAATCTTTGAGGAAATTGGGGGGGGTATAGGCATGGGAGTTAACTTTTTAGGCACTTCAGCATCTTTTCCAGTGTTATCTTCTACTTCACCATTAACCTCTACCACTTTATCAGTATCTTTTGATACCTTTTTCTCATTAGACGGCATAGGTGGGTCAATGGTTTGCTTACAACTGTGAGTAGTTATTGACATACAATGTCCATCATTTTTCGGATTTTGGACAGTGTTGCTAGGAAGAGTGCGTGGTTGCCGTGTGTTCACAGTCGAAGATAATTGGGCCAATTGTAACTCAAGATACTTAATCGATATGGCATGTGTATCGACTTTCTTCCCAACACCCGCTAAATCATTCATCAACTCTTTAGTGTGCTCATCACTAGCATCGAATCTCCTCATCAGTTTATGCAACATATCCTCAACTCGCGTCATACTACCTCCACCATCCCTAGGAGTAACTTCACAATTTTGAGGAGGATTATAGGGCCCATTACTATCATTTCTATAACCATAGTTACCCCTGTTGAAGTTGTTGTCGCAGTTGTAATTTCCTTCTCGAACATAATGACCCTCACGGTTAATGTTACCATAGATCCGACCTTGGTTCCCTTAACCTTGGCACCAATTCTCCTGATTAGAGCCTTGGGCACTCGGTCGGAAACCCCCCGTCTGCTCATTTACCCATAGGAATCCTCCTCATAATAGCATTCATCATTTGGTGGTGGTGGTTTAGACAAGTAGTTGACTGCATTTATCTTTTCTGCACCCAGTGACATGTTTTAATACCAACCCAAGCTCGGTTTTCATCTGAGCCATCTCTTCACGAATATCATCTGTTGTTGGATTGTGAGTGGATTGCACTACACAGGTATTTCTCCCAGTATCTGACTTCCTATTACTCCAAGCTTTATTGTTCCGGGAGATTTTCTCTAGCTTTTCAGCAATCTAAGCATAAGGACACTCCCCATAAGAACCACCCGCTATAGTATCCAACACCGCTTTATTATTATCATCTTGTCCCCGATAGAAGTATTCCTTCAGTGACTCATCATCTATGCGGTTATTGGGGACGCTTCTCAAAAATGAGGTGAATCTATCCCAAGAACTACTAACTGAATCACCTGGTAGTGCCACAAAGGTGTTCACTCTGTCTTTGTGGTTTAGTTTCTTGGAGACCGGATAGTAGCGTGCTAAGAAAACATCCCTTAGTTTGTTCCAAGTGAAAATTGAGTTTTAAGGGAGCTCAGTGAACCAAATAGCAGCCTCTCCAGTCAGTGAGAGAGAAAAGACTCTTAGCCCTATTACATCCAAATCCACATAAGGCCTCCCTACATAACTTTTACACACTGTCGTTACCTTAGTTATATGGGCATGTGGATCCTCAGAAGGAAGCCCTGAAAACAAACCTCTGGCAGTGAGCAGTTGCATCAGGCTACTACTTACCACAAAGGTGTGGCCTGGTGGTAGAGAGGGCAAGACAAGTGGCCCATCAGAGTCTGCTATATTATCATAGCCTCTGTATTATTCTTGAGGACGTGGAGCGGGAATTTGTCCCCTTTGTTGGTTTTCACCCGGAGCATCGGGTCATAACTGACCATGAACATCAAGCGGAGCTGGGATATTCTGGTTTGGATCATTGTCATTAATACCCAAGTTTCGATTCATGTTGCGTAGTGGACGCTCTAATTCGTGATCATGGGGAGACAAAGGTTCTCTTCCTCTCCGTGTATTTGGCATACAAGGAAGATAGTTCTGCAAGAATCAAAAACAATAAACAAAGTAAAATTAAGAAAATATCGACTAAACTTTAGTAACAAGTTTAAGTTAATCTAAAAACTACTTTCCCCGGCAGCGGCGCCAAAAGTTGATACGCTCAAACTTACTTCTCAAATAAGAAGTAAAGCGGTCGTATCAAGTAAAGAACCCCACTAATGAGGTTGGGATTGTTCCCACGAGGAAAATAGTTCAGACTTAACTTCAATCTATTATTACTATTATATAGTCAATTATTTCCTTAGAAAACAAAGACAATAAAAGGGGTTTTTTTTTATTTCTAACTGAATGAAAATAACTAGCTAGATTAAAGTAGACAACAAACAGATTCAAATGTTGGAGTTTAATCAACTAATAAAAGTAACTAGGTTTTACGTGTTCCCCACAGGTTCCTAACTTGATAAGTCTAACCATAACAATTCTTTCCTAGTATCTTGCATGCAAAGTGGTAAGTTATGTATTTCTAAATCCTTGGTCCGGCATCTAGAAAATTTCTCCCCGCACCTTGGTCCAGCTACGTTTGTTGCTATACTAACCCTTACCTTTACCTCATATTAAGCAATGTATTCGATATTTGACTAAGTTATTACCTCGTACCAATCAATACTAGCCTATTAGATAGTATACACTAAATCTATGTTGATAATTATTTTCCTATTATCTACCTTCTTGGTCCGGCAAGTAGCATTAAAGCGAGTTCTAACGTTGGCCATCCGTTAAAAAGACTTCTAAGCAAAAGAATTATCAATACATGCAAGACACTATTCTAGAATTGTTATCTTAGTTAGATTTTATCTTATTATTCACCCATGGTTCCCACAACCCTAGTTACGGAGTTTAGTTACCCATAGTCATAATCACAATATTCATATATATAATATAAGAATTCATGCACTTACTTCAATGAGAAAGAATAAAATCCAGAAATTTACTTGATTAATCGACAAAATCACAAACAATCAACTCCAGAGAAAAGTGTAACAATCCAAAGTGTAATAATAAAAATAATCTACTAACAAAGAATCTAACATAAAAATGTCTAATAACCAAGAGTCTAACCAATAAAGAGTCTAACCGCAAAAACGAGGTTTTCACAACTATTTATAAAAAAAACTAATAAAAGAAGGACTCTAGTTGCTGACAATCTGCCAAAACGCGGCTCGGTCGATGGACCTCCTGACGGGTCGTCGTGCTCATGACGGGCCGTCATGGACTCCGTCGTCCCATACTTTGCAAACTCTTCTACTCTTCATTACCCTCGACGGCAGGTATGACGGACAGTTTCAAGCATGACGGTCCGTCGAGGGTCTCCGTTCCATAACACTTAAACTCTTGGAATTTGGGTACTGGGACTACTTCTCTGATCATCACGACGAACCAACAGGAAGGACTGTCATGGCTACGACGGTCCGTCATGCACTTCGTAACCCACACTTGGTCAGACTTCCCCATCTTCCTTCAGCAACTTCACTACGATTCCACCTACGGACCGTCACAGGAACGACGGATCGTCACAAGCTCCGTAGGTGGTAACTTTTCTGCATTTCTTGCTCAAAAACTTCCGCGTTCATCCTTAGATATATTTCCTACAAATAAAGGGAAACTTACGTAAAAATCAATACAAAAAGGCTTTTGGACACACACTAAACTTAAGGAAAAAGCATTTAAAATACCGTAAAACCACGGTATATCGGCAACCAAGAACGCGTATAAGCCAATAATCACATATTCCTTAAGACAAGACCATATAAAACACAAGACCAACATTATCAAATTTAACCAAGTCAACATGTGTAATAGCATATTTGAGTACATAATAAAAACAATTCCAAAATGATGTTATAACAACAAAGGATGTATAAGAGTTCATAACATTACAACATATACAAGACCCTTACTCATAACCCACAATCAAGTCTACAAGTTCAATGACAAAGTAAAGCCCCATAACCTTACTCAACCAAGTAACCAAACAAAGGATCACAAGCAATGCCTAACATCACATAACATAGAATCAAGAGTAGCCATCATCATATTTAGCAATATAGACCTATAGCATGTTCATAAATTAAACTAACATCATACAGGCTCATCAGCATATAAAGTCAACATATGCATGACATTTAATTTGTAACATAAGATCAACCTTCTAGAACTTTCCTTAAGGCCAACTAGTGCAATGTATAGGTAGAATCTCATACCCCTACCTTAACTAAGTCAAACCCCTTAAGTCACACTAGTTAGTGTTCACTTTATTACTTCATTTTACCTTAGAGAACACTTGCCTTAACAGACATAGACAACAAGATTTAAGTGTGGAATCCGGTGTCATGAAACTCTACATTGAAGGAAAGTGTTCTACTTTCCAAGGTAGTACCAAAGCATGAACATAGCATATAGGTTGATCCACTAGCTAGTATTCCTATGGAGGAAACATAGTTCAAAAACTAAGATATATACTTGGGACCCTCTTTATGCACATTGCATTATAGTCTCCAATCTCATGAGTACAATAGTGAACTTACCTTCCCTACTTCGTAAGGGACACTACTCACTTCTAGTTAACTCGGTGCTAAGCTAGAGTCCCTTTTTGAAATGTCTTTAAGTCCTTTAATAATCATAAGTTAGTTTAGTACATAGAAGACTAACCCCTTGTATATTCATAGTTATTATATCATTAGGAATTGCATGAAAATACCCTTTCTATACAACCTTCATATGTGAGATTCACACATTAGCATCATCTTATCATAGTAAGGTAGATAGGTAATTCTTAGCAAACCTTATATTATTACATCTTAATCATAACCTCACAATTTACATAATTAAGACATTTCAATTGCAACATCATACCAACAACTACTTAATCTAATCACAATCTATTCTTCAATTGAACAATATCACCAAGTACAAGCCATCACAATTGAAGTAAAGGTTCAAGATCACAAAATCTTACCAATTCTCTGTCAAAAGCCATCATCCATGATAATTACATCAATCAACCATTTTCATCCAAAAATAGGTGTAATAAAATCATTCAAAAGTAAATAACACAAGAACTAAGTCAATTGCATCAACATTAATCAATTCAACATGAGTTCATAACCTAGGGTTAGGGAATTTGGGTCAATTCATGATTTATTCCACATACTAGGATTAACATCAAGAACTACCATAATTGAACAATAATACATCATAATATAATCATAAGAATTATTACAAATAAATAAAAATACAACTTGAAATATCAGTTTTGGGTTAGAAAGAAACTCATGTTCAAATCATCTTTTGGAAATCAATATTGAAAGAACCCTTTGGGGAAAGGAATACCAAAGGTGAAAGGTTCCCATACCTTGTTAATCTTTGAATATTGATGGACAAAAGTGATGTTCTTTCTTCCCTATAACCCTTTGACCTTGGTCTTCTATGGAGTTTCTTTTGGTGTGAGATAGTACAGAAAAGGTAGAGACATTTGAGTTTGGGCAGTGTGGGATGTTAAGTTTAGTTTAGTCTTAGGGTAGCTATTATAGTCATTTAGCTAACTTAATTAACCACCCCTTAACCCCTATGTAAACCCCTAACTAATTAAATAATTAATTTGACCTCACTAAAAACTTTGCAGTGAAAAAAGCCTTGACCTACGAGACCTCGACCTACGGTCTGTAAGTCAGTCGATGCCTCTCCCCCATACCGTCCTGCACATCCGTAGGTAAGTTTAGAGGGTATGAATTTTTGCCATTTTTGGAAAATTTCTATGTATGGGACTACGGAGGCATCAAGAACCCGTCCCTCAGATGACCCCCCGTCGATGGCAAGCGTAGGTGGCTACTGTCTACGATGCCTAGTTTTGCAGATTTGAGTCAAATGCAAGGGTCCTCTACAAGGACCTTTTGTGTCATAATTGGGGATTCGTACCCCAACGTTTCGACCCTAAATACCCTATAACACATGTTTAAAACCTTTCCACCAAATTTCATTAAATTCCGACTCCTAAAACCCCATGAAATAGGCTTAGGCACACTAGCACCTACTTAACTAGTCTAAGGACTCATGGACGTTTCTTAATGTCTTAACTCTAATACTTCCTAAATGACTTATAAACATTATTTTAGGTCACAAAGTAGTGCTACCAACCTTATACCAACATGTGAGTCTCAATATTAGTTCTTGGACTTTTGAAGTGTTACAACAACCTGAAAGTTAGTGTACCAAAATTCTAAATTTCAACAAGTCTATGAAACTGGGTTTAACGCAAACTAAACATTCGAGTAAATCTATCTAGAAAGTCTAAGTTTGAAAAAGTTTACTAGCCAATAGAGGACGCATGGCAGCTTGAAATAACTAGCTCACTCTTTAATTCGACATTGATCACTAATCTCTTAGATGAGGTCTGTCGATTCTGAAGATGCCCTGTACTCAACAATGAATGAGCAAGTGCAGTATTAGTACAAAATACAGTGTACTGGTAGGATCACACGGCTATCCCAGTAAGTGAACATACATAAGCAGTCACCACATAGTAAACATGACATGTACATAATATATACAGATATATGCTTATAAATTAGAACAACTTACAAATCCACTTTCTCATTAACACGTAATTATAGTAATTCAATAGTCCTCTCATGGAACCCCTACCCAAACTGTTATGTTGTCAGATGGGAAAATGACTCCCAATTAGTGTTTATGTGTCAACACGTGACATCCAATCCCAATTAGTGTATCGGAACATGACATCCTATCCAATGAACATACAACAGTCACAATCACAATGTACGTTCTCATAATCATACAATCAAGTGTGATACATGGCATACAATCATTCATCAATACTCGTTAACATTAGGTTTGATCGACAGTACTTCATTCAGATACATACATGCATTACAATGAATCAAATACCAATATATATCACATAAACATGAAACTAAACCATCACCTACCTTGAACCCAAGCTTCAATCCTCCTAACAAACTTGTTTTTTCATATTCTTTCCAATTGTTCGTTGTCTAAAAACATACAATTAACGCAAGGGTAAATAAAAGAGGCCTAATTACACAATTACAATCAAAATTATTAACCTTAGGACAAACTCAGGATCCCAATACCCAAACTGTAACACCCAGAAACTAGTAGGGTAAACTAGAGCAAAGGGTGAGGTAACCAAGCCAAGGTGAGGGAAAGAGCCAAGGGAAAGGTCGAAGGTTGGCCAAGTTCCTATGCACTACCAACCTTTACACAAGAGCCTTCATGGACCGTGGTGGTCACCTGACTCGTGCGACAAGCCATGGTGGTGAGGTAGTAGCTCCCCAAGGTTGCCCTAAGTTGAACTCTTCCGCACAAACCACTTCACAGCTCGTGAAGGCTTAGAGAGATCACGGTAGAGGTCGTGGAGATGAATTAGTTTGTAGGGGTTGAGAAAAAGGGTACCTATATACTAGACCATGTGCACGAGAGGCACCACAGCTCGTGGAGCCTCGCGTCACGGGCTTTTCACTAGACATAGAGTTCAGACTCAAATTCAATTGATCATATATCTTAGATCAGAATTAATTAGGTAGGTCTTTAATTTCTCTTTCCAATGCCACTGAGTTTGTAAAATCCCCATCTTGGAGTAACAAGTTATGCCCAAAATAGTGTAGCACTATCACGTTGAAATTTGATCATGACCAATTTGACGGGTTATGGTGATGATTATGACCCGTGAAGGTCTCCTTTATGCCATTTTGACAGTTTTGAGTCAAGAGACTTCTTGGGTATTTTCTCAATTATTTTAACTCAAAGCTATGTCGTTTTGCCCAAGCCTAGGACCCCTATATAAGTCATTTCAACACCAAAACTCACCCAATTAAGTCATTTATTCAAAAACCCAAAATAATTCCCAAATTTCATTCCCTCAAAAATATTTCTCTCTCTAGAAACTTGAGAAAGAAGGAGATTCAGTATAGGGTTCATGAAGCTAGCTTTTACATATCTATTTCTTTGGGCTTTGTTGTTAAGGTAAGGTAATTTCATCCATGGATAATTTTCATCGATGGAGTCCTCTCAAAATCTCCAATTTCAAAAAGATAGAAATCCCCAAATATTAGGGTTTGATTCAAAAGTCATGGGTTCCTTTCAAATTCTACTTGTTGAATTATGTTATATTAAGCATGAATTGATGATATCCTATCGTTTTTATTATGTATATCCAAGAACCTATGAAATTCCCTTATTTCTCAGTTGTGATGATATATTGTGGTTTTTGATTATGAAAACGGCTTTTATGAAATCAAGCATGAATTATTGAATTACAACGAATTTATGATGTTTCCTATGAACCCATGAAATTCTCGTATTTCTCAATTGTGATCTTATGATATGGGTCTTTGTTTATGAAAGAAGAATGTTGTGAGATTACTCATATAGTTGTTGGGTTGATTGAATTAAGATAATATCCATGTCTAATTTAGTGAATTATAGATGTGTCAATTGAATATGAGCTTTGAACCTTGAAAGAGCAAAGTATGCGAATTATTCATGTCTTCTTGGAATCTATGTAAATGCTTTAAGAACACCTTAAGAGTGAAGTGTCTATAATTATGATGTAGTTGTTGTGTTGTTGAAAGGATATTCTCACATACACACTTATTCATGAATATGATACAATGTGAAAGGTTTTTCTCACAATATGAAGATTCTAAAGTTGAAGGGTTTCTCACCTTTTGAATCTATACGTAGACATGGATAGTAAAAGGTTATTCTCACGCATGATCTAACAGTTAAACTATGAATTATGTTGGATTGAGTGTCAACAAACTCATCCATGAATATGAATTAATAAATACTGAGTGGATATTAATATGAGATGTGATTCCTCACGATAGTTGAATATAGGTTCTTAGAAGCAATCTCTTGGGATGGAAGCCCTCATGACAGTCGAGGCCAAGTTTCTAGCAGCAATCTATTTATCTAATAAGCTATGTGCCCCATGGTTATTTAGATATTGGATCCACATAAGTTAAAAATATGGTTCTACCTTAGTCAAGTAGGACACCTCTTTTTGGTGTGGGTAACACCAGGGGATCATGTTATAGCTCACATGGTCTCATATCAGTTAATTCTTATTCCCACAGCTAGAACAAGAATATGAATTAGGAACAATGGTTACCCAAGAAGACTTTATATGAGATTTCAAAAGCTTTTAATATGATTATGATTATGTTGACTATGTTTATGACTTATGCTTTTCCACTATCTTAGTGATGATGTTTTAACTAAGCAAATTACATGCTTTCAAATGAAATGTCCCTTTTAGCATGTTTTCACTGCTTTTATGTATGGCAATGCATATTTGTACTAACACCTACTTTTGAACACTTTTTCCAAGTGTAGGGTTTGATTCTCGAGGTGATTATTCTAGTGGATAAAGCTTAGATTTGTATATCTTCCTAGCTTGTTGGTGAGTCCTCGTGATTTATGGATGACTTTTCTCATATTGTAGTTTTTTTTATGTATTTCCCTTTTTGGACATGTTGTATAGGCTAAGCCATATTTCATTCAAACGTTGTTATAGATGGCTATGTTGAGACTTAGTGTCTAGACTTTCACTTTTCTTTATGAAAAAAGTTAGACTTTAAATATGTTCTTACTCATATTGTTCTATTGCTTATGTTATGAAGACTAAGTGGCTTGTATAGAATCCTTCGGGGTTCTATACGCCATGTTACATCTAAAGGGTACCCCTAGGACATGACAAACTTGGTAATCAGAGCACAAGGTTTAGAAAGATTTTTAGGAATATATCTCATTAGCCATCTATAGTATACTTTTGTTCATGAGTATGAAGCGAGCCACATATATGAAGGAGAAGCTACAAGATGATTAAGAAAAAACATTTCTTTCATTACTTTTAAAACATTCCATAGAGTTTAACTCTATAAGATCTCTTTCCCAATCCTTACCCGGTGGTCTGTAGGACATGACTACTCAAGGAACCTTCACTAGTGGAATTTAGGGAGACAATGTTGATCAAGGAGCTCCCCCGCAAGCTCCTCAAGTTATGATTGATCCTTTGATCGATCAAGTGGGTAATGAATTTATAGATGAGGTATTTAAAGTGTTGGATTTTGTGAGAGTGACTCCGGTAGAATGATGTGTTCCAGATTTAGACTCATCTAGGGCTTCATTTACAATGATTTAGTGTCCTCAAATGCTTATTTTGTGCTAATAATTGATGAAAAACTCTTGACATCTAGGTATACTGATTGAGGTACAATGCAACGACAATAATTTGCAAAAACAAACAAGAAAACTTAAAGAATGAAAAAAATAGAGTTTGGTGATTGCCAAGTCCACTTGGCGAGTTGCTGAATGGCTATTTGACCACCTTAATTTCTAGTGTGCCAAGCCTTGAAGGAGAAAACCAAATTGGCAAGAGAAAGGAGCAGTCAACGAGTGGTTCCGCGTTGCAATATTACATGGCCTAACGTTATAGAACTTGAAGAAGTTGAAGGCCATGGGAGAAAGGCGAGGACATTGACCAGAGAAAGGATTAACGAGCTAATCGGCGAGCCCAATTTACTGCGCCGAATGTCCCTTCAGAACATATTATTAGCGACTACAAATATATTCTGGGAACATTTAGTTTATAATAACATTATTATTGAATTTTTATCTAAATAAGAATTTTGAACTTTGAGTATTGAGATAACTTTTCTCTAGTTTTCCTTTAGCTTTGAAGAATTGACGTTTTTCACTTTTGAGAAATTGGAAGTGGGTCTTTGAGATTCTTCAATTTTGACCTTTGTAAAGAAGAAATCAATCTTACCCAATTGATGGAAACTCAATTTGGTAACAATTTTTAACTTATTATAATGTCTAGATGAATCCTAATTCTTCGGGTATGATTACGTGATTATGGACTGATTTAGTTTATGGGTATTCCTAATTGTTAGTTTAAATGTTGTTTAAAAGTGAGATTAATCAATAATTATAGTTTAATTGTGATTTTAATCATTAATTATGATTTAATTTAAGAATTATTGTTGCAAATGAAGTTCTACCTTCGTGTTTTTGGCTTACTCGAGAAGAAGGTTTTAAAATCATTATTATTGATTGATAGTCTATGGGTATTGGGTTGTCATGGGTTCATCTCGATAGAGTGAATACTAAACCCTTTTTAACACATTCATCTTGAGAGAGTTGATGGACTAAGGAGTAGGATGTTCTTATTTTTCATGCTTGTCGATGTTCGAGAGAAATTAACTCGATTTAGGGTAAATTATTCAAGATAAAATTTACCACATCTATAGTCTAGCTTACTCACTAATGTTTAGTTATTTCCTAATAGTTTGAATTACCCATTTGTCTATATTATCCTATAATTGAATCATATCCCAAGAACTTGTCTTATAATTGTTGTTTTGTATTATTCACTATCGTTTTAGTTGATAATTTTAAACCAAAACCACCTTTATATTCATGTCACCCCCTAATTCGACCAATGTTTTTCTTCAGTAATTACTATTACAATGACTTATGTGAACATATTCACACTTTGCTATTGAATCTTTAACACGTACCGCTCCCAGTGGGATTCTACCGTAACTCATTTAGTTGGGTTATATACTGACTAGTGATCATTGATATTTAGAATTGGATGAACTGTCATTAAAATGTTAATTAAATATGGTGCCTCTATCTAGGAGTGATTTTGGTTAAGTTGAATTTTGTTCTTTTTCGTCATAGGTTAATTTATGTATTTTTAGTTTTTATTTGTGTGTTGCTGTTTCAAACAGAGGAAATGAGTGTAAACGGAAGCAATGGTAGCCAAATGTACCACCAATATGACTTCGGTAACCTCAACGGTGTCAATGAGACGAATGTTAATGACCCTCACATGATTGGTGGAATAGGAGTCATTCGCTTACCACTGGTTGAAGGGAATGTTGTGTTCTACATTACAAGCACCATGTTACAGCTCTTGTAATTGAGAGGGTTGTTTGGAGGGATGACTCATGAGGATCCTCATGAGCATATAAGAAACGTTGTTGATGTTTGTGCACCATTCTCCTTCAAGAACATATACCAAGAGTTGGTCCGATTGAGGTTTCTCCTATTTTCTTTAATGGGAGAAGCATGTAAGTGGGTGATTGAATTACCACGAGACTCAATAACTTCATTGGAAGAGCTTGTACCGCATTTCAAGTGAAATTTTCACTCCTTCAAAGATGATGACACTTTGAGAAAACATCGGAAGCTTAAAGCATATGGAGGGTGAGACATTTCACAAGATTTAGATAGATTCACGAAGTTGGTTCTAGAATACCAAACTCATGATTTGCCCAACAACAATTTGCTGCAATATTTTTACTAAAGCCTTGATTCGGTGTATAAGAGTGTAGCTGACCAACTTTTTCCATGTAACGACCTAGGAGCACCTCTAAGTCACCACACAGCGTACTCGACCTCTCAAAGGTCTTATACTAGCCTTTAGACATCTTTCATTGCATTTGTCATAGAAATAGTGTAGAAATTTAAAAGTTTTCACAATGACAATTAAACTCTTTTATAAAAACATAAGAAAGAACTATTTCTCAATATACGCCATCTTAGACACAAGTCAATATCATAGGGTCACAGCCCTTTAATCAATTTGAAAATAAAGTATAGTCTATTACAAAGTCTTCAATAGGAGATAGCTATAAACATAAACCATGTCCTCGAACATATGAGGACTTACCAATCTTGAGGGAATGCTACTTTTCAACCTCCAACTTCTAAGATAATCCTCACTTGCCACCTACACTTGTAGAAATAGAGAAACATATGGACTTAGCACATTGAATGAACTTAGTATGGTGAACATGAAATAAAACCATGCAAAAAGTGACATTTACTTTAAGATATACTTTTATGCCTAATTTGATAGAAAACTTCATCATATGGTTGGGTCCTCCTCAAGGACCCTAGGGCGGTCCTTACGGAGTCCTAACCAGATGTTTTGACCCTAAACATGTCCCTCTAGGTGTTAGGGTCATACCCACTATATTTAGACTCAAAAAAACACCTAAAAACACATAAAACATACAAGGAAACACTAGAAGACACAAAAAACTAGTTTCCAGACTTGTTGGTCCTCCTTTGGCATTCCAATTCCGAACTCTTCAAACTGACTTCTAAATATAGTATTCACTATTTTAACACCTTATTAACTCAAAACACACATTATAGGCTCTAGTTTAACCTAGTTTGTTTTGAGGGTAGATATACTCATAGTTTTGATGCAACAAACTTTACATTATAGCAGCCCAACTTTTGGATGATATGACCACAATTTACTAAACATGGTACACTCATGAAGATCATGTCTCCTCTCTCACATTTAAATTGACAAAGGAGGATCTTGAGAAAGATCGATAAAGGTACGAGAACATGGAAAATGTCATGACCCAACTTGACATTTTTTCCAAAAATCTCATGGGAGCTGGTGCTAGGAGTGTCAACGATGTGGGTGTTGGGTGTGTAAATGATGATGAGGGAAAGTTTGAAGTGTTGTACAATTATTAGGTGAAATTCATAGCCTACCAAGAAGTTGGAACAGGGATGAAGGTTAGAGATACACTCATAGAGAGTGGAGGTATTGTATTCCCACTTGGAAGGAAAGAGATGGTGAGTATGATAGGTATGTTCCTCCCTACGAGTGTCAAAAGAACAACAATTCTAAGGGATGCCATTTTGACAATGTAATTTCTCGTATTATCAAAAAGGTAAAATGTTCCGGTAAAATTTTAAAAGAAATGAAGGAAGGTGTGTCAACCCTTAGCTCGAAGGTTACTTCCCACTCCGTCTCTATTAAATAGTTGGAGACCTAGAAGGGTCATATTTGTCTCATTTAAACCCAAGACAACAAGGGGGCTGCTTAGTGATACTACAACTGCAACGACCCAAAGTACCCCATGAAAGTTACAAGCGAATGGGACCCTGAGAAGTCCCACACAAGCCTCTCGTATCAATCATCTCATAATGTACTCTAAAAATAAGCAAGACTTTAAAACTTTCTTCACACGCAAAGAACATTTTTATTAATACGCAAGTGGAACACTTCTTTAAAAAACATCTATATTTAAAGTGTCTCATTTAAACCATCTAATAATTTGAATGTACAACATAGGGACTAAGCCCATAAAAGACTTAAAACAATAAATAAAGACAAAGGAACATGTGGGTCTTGTCCACGAATCGATGAGGACTCACCAATACTTCATCTTCAAACCGTTAGAAATCTATCCATCATCCATGGCATATAAAGACTTCCAATTCCCTACACTTTATTCAAAAATGGAAAAGAAGGGGTCAACACATTGAATGCACTAAGTATGGAAGCGATTCAAAAACCATGAAAAAGGGATATTTAGTATTTGATAAGAACCTTCATAAAAGAGTTTAAGAGACATAATCCAAGTCAAAAATCACATATACAACATGCTCAAGTAACATCAATTACATAACCAGATTCACATAAACCCCTCCCCCAACTAAAGGTTATCCTAAGACCCACCCAAGTTTGATATGAAGCGGCCGCCCATAGAACCCCTTCACACCACCTAGATGATCCTCAAGACTACCTAAAGTAAGTAATTTCGTTCCATCACATATCACATAGTTCCATGTTCAATAAGACAAGTATTTACATCATCTAAACTTTCTACCTAAGGCTACTCTAAAACTCACCTAAGTAAAACATGAAGAGACCGCCCATACACCCTCTTCGAGCCTACCTAAGCAATCCTCAAAGACACCCTAGGTAAGTACCTTTTTACAAAACATGCTTCATTAAGAAACTATATTTTCCTTAAAACCATTTAGAAAGAAAACCTTCCATTTATAGGACTTCACAGAATGTTCTCGAAAATACCTAGGGAAACCACATCCCAACATCTTCAAAGCCTATTTGTGCCATGTCTAGATAGCGTCCCATTCCATTACATAAACATTGTAGAACTTTTCCAACACTAGAATGCATCCAAAATGATGAGAATAAGCATTAACCTACATAGACCATACTAGTTAGCACAGAATCTGGAGTTGATGAAAGGTGTTCTACTTGCCAAAGGTAGAACTAGGACACGTCCTATGTAGGAACATAGTTAAGAAATATCAAGGGTTTCTTTGTACTCTAGTCTCAACTTAAGTAGAGTCACTTCCCAAGCATATTCGCTCGGCGTTAGCCATGTTCTCATAAAGTAACTTCATCACAAGGGCATATGAAGAGGTATTATATATTAGTCACTACCAAATCATAATACACTTTACCAAGGATGGGTCCACTAACGATTCCTTTCAATGGTCAATAGGGATAGCTCGATGACTTTCTTAGAGATGGTTTCATGTTGTTCCAGCCAACCTATCCCTAAGTCCATCATTCACACGAGAAAGATACCATTACGGCTTTCAACTTCAAGTATGACATAACCTTTTTTCCATGTTGAAGGTTCCAAGTCATTGACCTTCTTCACTTATTTCGAGGTCATATTTCAATCATTCTTACACATACATGACAAGGATGCTTTAGCCTAACAAGTCAAGGGATCACATATTCACATATCTTTCATGCATCAAGAAGAAGAAGAGGGACTTAGGTCTACCAAATCAAGACACAAGATTCCTCATGTCACATATACAATATCATTGTATAACAAGTAGGGACACTAAGTCTACCTAACAAGATACCATATCAACACACATAGAAACTCATCATAGTCTACAATAATCACACATAATCATTCAAGGATGACATGTTTTATCCTCACACATACACATACAACATTATCATATAAGACATTTCTTAGCCTTCTATCATCATATACCATCACTTAAAGAGGAATCATAACATTATCATTCATACAAGAGCACATACACATTACAAGAGTACATCACTTCACATATTAACATTACACAAGATCACACATATATCACATCATAACATCACCTAACATAATCATACAAGACATAACACCTTATATAAGATCACCTTAATTCACATCAACAGATACACATTACACCTTCATATAAGCCCTAGCATGATACTACTATAATTTACACAATTAATGCCTATAAGGTCATGTTCATCACTAATCAACACATCAACACCGTCACCATAAGTGGATCATACCAATAAATAAATATTCTACAACAATTCTACAGAATATAGTGAGATCAAGTCAACTTACCACCATTTCATCATCATCATCAACATTCCTTGGGCATTTCAATTAATTCAATTCACAAAGGCACTTACCCATAGTCATAACTACAGTTCTAAACAAACTATTCAATCATACCAATGATTCAACAATATATAATATGATTAGCATCAAATTAAGAAAACTGATGTATCATTCTACCATGATCTATACATATTTCAATAGCACAATACAATCTACATAATTCACTAGTATCAAGTTATAATCATATCACGCATATTATAGCAAAATTTAGAGATTAGAGAAGGTCAAGGGTTCATGGATATTTTCATTGGAAAACATCAATTATACATAAATAACATCATATCTCATTGTTTTAAAACGTTTCATGCAAGAACCCCTGACTTAGAGTAGAAATTGAACTTTTTCTTAAACATAAAGATCTTTGAAATCACTTTGAAATTGGCTCTAAGGTGATAGATAGCCTTATATAAAGAACTCTCAAACCTTATTAGAATAAATCTACAGAGAATTGAAGAAGAACTCTATTAAATCCATCATCCAAGATCCATCTTCACCTTGAGCTCTCATGGAGATTTTTCAAGAAAACATGGGAGGGAAAAGGATTTTGATTTATGTGTTAGGGTTTAAATGAGAGTTAAATCACTTTAATACTCTTAAATACCCAAATACACCTTAAAACCCGTCCTCCAAAATTATAAGATTTGGGGTGAATTTCCCAAAACACCCTAAACTTGGCCGAGTTAAGATACCTTTTGCAGGCCCTTATCGATGCCCACAATGACCGACCATCATTTGAACGATGCCCCATTAAAGGGGTCCATGGTTTGGGTCTGTAACTTCACAACCAATAGGTATTGCGGAACTTGCAGGCTTAGTCGATGCCCAAGGTCGACGGACTATCATTTGATTGACTGGTCGTCCCTTAGGGCTATTGTTTGACACTACCTGGCAGTTTCTGCCCTTTGGGTTGGGGTCTTCCTCTGGGGCCCCTTGTGGGTCCTAGGTGGAGTCGTACCCAGACATTAAACCCCTAAATGTTCATATCTATGCCTTATGAACATCCCCTGTCAATTTAGACACCAAACAAGTTACGAAACATGCAAAGGCACACTAGAACACATGTAAGCACATAAGGACTAGTCATCAAACTTCTTGGTCGTTCTATTACCTTTGACTTCAAAATCAACCGGAATGACTTCAAAACTCATGAACACATTAATTAATCTAGTTAAGATCCGTTAAAGCAAAAGTGAAGCTCTAGATAGGCCCAGTTCATTTTTAGGATCGCCACAACGACTAGCCCCAAGAATGAATTTTGACTAAGGACTTGCGTCGTGCCACAACGTTATCTAAGGCGTTTCTTCGGAGGAAACCCAAGTTTTATTTTCTTTTTTTTTTGAAATAATTCTATGTGTTGATATTTAAGGTTAAAAAAGTTGAGTGTGTTTGAAAAGTGTATGTTGGCAAGCAACATGATCAATCGGTGAAGTGCCTAGAGGTCAGCGAGCCCCAGTTGGATCGCCATTGGGATCAAGAAATTATCAAATTAAAGTCTGTAAAAATCAGCGAACCGAGAAGCTAATCGGCGTATCACCAAAGAGGTCAGTGATCAAAACTTTGTCCACCAGTAGGACTCCCACATTAACTGGAGGTCCTGTAAAACTCGGCAAGGTAAGTGCCCACTTGGTGTGTCTCTAAGTGGGTTGGCGAGAAAAACTAATATCACCAAAAGGGAGAGAACTTGATGGTTTTTAAGCCAAAAGGTTTAAACTTTCAAAATCTTTCACATTCACTGATTTTCTAACTTCTCAAACTCAAACATCGGCTATATTTTCCTATATGTTCATATTCTTACTACTTTCTATTCATTAATTGTGTGTATGGGGTTCAATTTATTTGCCGCCTAGCTTTACAATCTATTATTCGTCATAAAAGGTTAGTTTTCCGAACCCCAAACTCGTATTTAAAAATTTAAAACTCTTTTCCAATTGCTTTGATCTTAGTGATGTGTGATGGGACTCTTTAAATCATAAGCTTGTGCTGGTATGCCTTCTTCAAATTGAATATCACGCCTAAATTTCCTTTGTTGTTGATTTCTCTATTTTTTTGCTTTAAAATTGATCAAAAGTGTTGGGTTTTTATAATTGATGTTGGGTGTAATTGGGTAAATTCTAAGTAACTCACATTTGAGCCAAATTACATGCATTTCCCAATGGTGGAGTGATTGACGTCATTCTTAAGGGCTAAAGTTGTCAAATGGACAAATTTGGCCAAATCGAGAAAAGTTTGAGTATCTTGGGGAATGGGTGATATGGGTCTACTAGTGTGTGATTTAATTTTTTTGGAGGCTATGGGGTTGAATTAGAAAGTCGGGGTTGAACATAGGCACGTTGAGCAGTTTAGCGAGTTGAGTCGAGCTTGCCGAACCACTCGGCAGTTCGCTGAATCCCTGTATATCGCATTTAATTTCATGCAATTGCTTTGAGTTATATAACTTTTAGTAAGAAGTCTGAGCTCACTGAGTGCAGTCGACGAATAAACCAAAATCTTTTTTGATCACCCTTTCTACGCCCTTAATCCTTAAAATACATTATAATTTTTGGCGAGCTAGTCTTTGCTCGCCGAATTTTGTAAACGATTCGCCTAAAGGACCCTCCTATTGCAAATATGTAAAGTTTTTTGGGAAATTTTGAGTCAATCCTTTCGGCGAGCCCGATAAGGCTCGCCAAAGTTATTGAGAGATTCCTCGATCGATTCGACGAGGTTGTTTGCAATTAATATTCTACACTTTTTCTGGAATGAAGCTAACTCTTATTTATGTTTGTACAGATACGGCTAGACCAGAGAAGCCGGTAGGGACATGACGCCCCGCAAGAGGGATAAAGGAATAAAAATTGATGAAAATGCAATTTGTATCCAGTGCTAAGGTCACCAAACTTCCTACCACAGGTGGGAAGGCAAAAGGTAAAGGCAAGGCTCCTAATCCTGCATTATTAGAGGCAACTCTGACAGTGATAGAGTTTATGCCACTCACCTCACCACTTCTAAGAGTGAGGATGACCACCACGACCCTCATGCTACCACTTCTAAGCATAAGGATGATGAGTTACTGTAAACAACGAGGGATGAACTCCATTCCAAGAGGCTGAATGATCTTTCTAGGATCGAGGCTACCCAGACCACCACTAATCCACTCGTTCTAGCACAGGTTTTTACTCCAGCACTAGCAGCACAGGTTTCTCCTGATCGGTCTATGAACAGACTAAAGACCGAGTGGATGAGGACCATAATAGAGGAAAATAGGTTGTTGATTGATGGATTCATAGATAGATATGAGAAGATCATAAGCTACTTAAGGTCCCACAAGTTCTAGTTGTTCACTCAAACTCGAGGCCCTTATGTTCCAAATTGTGTATGGTAATTCTACATTGCTTATGGAGACCTAGTGACACAAGGGAATAAGAACATCGTCAAGTTCAAGCCGGTCAACTATGTGGTTTTCCTGGGTAAAGAGGTGAAAAGTGATAGCGATGTTATAAATGCAGTCCTAGGGTTTCAACACAAATTGAGGATAACTTCCAATACAATATAAGGACAGAGACGTTAGAAAAAATAAAAAGTGGTTGGCGCATCTTATATGTGACGGTACTTCTATGTGGATCGAGGTTGGAGCACCCATTGAGAGGAAGGCTTTATCAGCAGTACTATAAAACCATCCCATAACAAGTCAATTCTTCGCCATGCCAAAGTAGCTTGTCTTGGTTTTCTACGCCACACGAAATTAAATTTTCTTGGTTTCATCATTGATGGGACAAGGCTGAATCTGGGAATGATTATTGCACAAGAGACTCCCATAGGGCCAAGCAGCGCCAAACTTTCCTCCCTTTTCTAGTGTTGATCATCGAGCTATGCAGACGATCTCGGGTGTCTAGAGATGAGAAAAAGTATGTGGAAGTGACTCCTACATCCTGTACCGACATCTAGAGGATTGAGGAAGAGTACTTAAAGGATGAGGCTGAGCAAAAAATGACAGCCCCGATAAAAAAATCATGGGTTGTGAACGTTGATGCATTACCTACAGAGGCACCTTTGCCTACTCCGGCCCCTGGGCCTTCAAGTAAATCTAGATCTGCCACTTCCATGACTCCTAGTACCTCTACTACTTCCTTTCCTCCCAAATCAGGTTCTATTGTTGCCCGACCACCGCCCACCCAGGCTGCACTGATACGGATAGGGTAGCTAGCCCATTACATTGATAGGCATGCCTCCAGGCTTGAGGCAATGATTCCTGGCATAATCACGAGGGCCCTTGACAATGTTGTGACACATCTGAGTTCTAATATTGATGCATTTGGAGACAATATAATGGTGTGCGAGTGTGGACAAGGGGCTATTGAGGAGGTAACGACTCAAAAAGCTATTATTGGTAAGTTGAGGAGAGATGTGGACCAACTGAAGTCCACCGACATGTGAATGATTTTCGAGAAAGTAGAGATCTATGATATACCAATTGACCCAAGTATGCCTCCGGTTATCACCAGAGATGATGTTCAAACATACAAGGTAGCTGTTGTAGAGTCTGAGGCTGAGACCGATGAAGTGCAGTTGGGTGTTGATGTGGAGGCTTCTTATGAGGGCCTTACGAAGGTTGACGAACCCATGGTAGATGTCGCTATAAAATCTCATTGGAATACACACAATAGATTACCCGCCTATACCCATTGTTACTTATTTGACTCTGGGCGATGATGCCCATGATCAGAGTGTTGCACTGGGCACTCATGCCCCGAGAGATGGAGAGACTATGTAGACAAGACTTTTCTTTACCTTCCTTTGTGTTATTTCATCGATGTTTTAGTATTATATTACATTTGCGGAGAAATTAATTTTTATTTGTGGTGGGATGAGGTATTTCCATATTTAACTCCTGTGATTATTACTTTTGTTTATATATAGGTTTTGTTGTGCTGCAAATTGTGATTTGGAATTTTTTTGTGGATGTTTAAGCTTGTCGCTCCTTATTTTAAGTGCAAATGGTTTTTGGACCCTTCTGAAAATTTTTGCCACCTCTTATGTATTTAATTGTGGTTGTTCTCGTCTAAAATTTGAGTATCATTCAGGATCGATATTGATTGCTTGTATAATTCTCTAAATCGAACAAAAATGAATGTGTGGCTACGATGAGGTCAAATAAAGTTGAATAGGCAATATGTGAACTTTTTACATCTCGTTATGACAAGTCAATTATCAAATTGAGTCTGTTGTGATGAACATTTCACACTAGCGAACATTTTGAGACTTGTTTAATATTGGTGTCAATGTATCGTGTGATAAGCTTACCGTGGACCATGTATGATGACACCTAGAATTTTTCCCATTTGTCCGATTGACTAAGTGATACAAGCTCTTGAAATGATCATATGCAACAATTTTGAAGAGTGTGACAATTTGACATTATACCTCTTTTATGGCCAACCTTGTGAGTGTGTGAACCTTTCTTTCACCCCTTCAAGCCTTATCCTTTTTCATTGAGAAAACTTCATACAATTGTAACCCTCTTTTTATAAATTCACCTATAATCCTCATGGAATGTGGTTTGTTTGAATAGCCAACTTAGGCCAAAATCCTATGTTGGGGTTGTGGTGAAAAGAGAAGGAAAATCAAGAAATGTGAAGAAGTCCCCTTTGTTCCATGGACTTGAAAAATATGGAACCCCTCTATACAAAGAAAATGAAAAGAAGAATCATAATGAAAAAGTTGTGAGATAAATTAGTGAAAATTGCAAAAGAAAAAGGGGTACCTGGTAGTTCATGAGAATTGAATAAGAGGGTGAATTTTGAGCAAGTGATAATGCTAAAGCAAAGAAAGGAAAGTTATTCATACCACATTTCAAGAGGATAACAACCACTGATCCTAAATGACTATACCTTTACAATCAGTCCCATTAGAAGCCTTGAAAAGACCTTTTTGATACAAAGTGAGTTGAAGCAAATGTTGGCTAGCAAAAATGGGCAAACCTATGGGTGAAGTCATGCATATGTTCATCTTTTTGAGTGTGAGAGTTGTTTCTAATTTCGGAAATTATTAAACAAGTGTGTGTGAATATGGAATCATCCTTGTGTGAGGGTATTTAACTACCTTTGTTGAGCTTGAACTTATATTCACAAGCAAGTATTGTGCACTTGAGTATCGTTGGTAATGTTGAGTCACAACTTGAACCTTTGAGTGCACAATTGATCCTTGCATGTGAAAGATGAGTCTTATTGTGTGCATTCATGATTGATTCTTGTGTAGCACTATTTAAGACATCTTTTTTGAACTGATGAACTTCAGTTTTACTTGAAGACAAGCAAAATTTAAGTTGGGGGTGTTGATAAATCCGAGATTTGGACTCATTTAGGGCATTATTTACAATATTTAATGTCCTCAAATGCTTATTTTATGTTAATAACTAATGAAAAACTTTAATTTACATGTATATGGATTGAGGAACAATGCAAGGACACTAATTTGCAAAAATGAACGAAACAAACTGAAATAATGAAGTCACCAAATGGCTATTTGACCTCCTAAAGTTCCAGTTTTCCATGTTCTAAAGGAGAAAACCAAGTTGGCGAGAGAAGAAGCACTCCTCTAGTGTTTTGCAATGCAGTATTGGATCGCCTAAAGTTACAGAGCTTGACCAAGACAGAACGACGAGGACATTGACCAAAGGGAGGATCACCGAGTTCATTGGAGAGCCTCACTCCACCAAATGGCCCTTCACAACATATTTTTGGACACTATAAATATATTTTAGGAACATTTAGTTTAGCATTAAATTATTATCAAAAATTTTTATCTTAATTAGAATTCTGAGTATGTGACAAGTTTTCTCTACTTTTCCTTTAGCTTTGAAGAATCGAAGTTTTTCACTTTCGAGAAATTGGAAGTAGATCTTTGCGATTCTTCAATTTGAACCTTTGTAAAGATGAAATCAATCTTACCCAATTGATGGAAATTCAATTAGGTAAAGATGTTTATCTTTTTATGATGTCTAGTTAAAACCCAATTTTTGGTGTGTGATTATGTGATTATGCGTTTATTTAGCTTATGGATATTGCTAATTGTTAGTTTAAATGTTGTTTATAATTGAGTTTAATAAGTATTGTGGTTTAATTTAAGAATTGTAGTTGCAAATGCAGTTCTACCTTTGTGTTTTTGGCTTGCTCGAGAGAGTGAATGGACTAAGGCTTAGGTTGTTCTTATTTTTTATGGTTGTCGATGTTCGAGAGAATTTCAAGAGAAAGTTTACTTCATCTATAGTCTAGCTTACTCACTGATATTAATCTATTTTCTAATAGTTGCAATTATCTATTGATCGATATTAGCCTATAATCGAATCACATCCGAAGAACATGTCTCATCATTGTTATTCGTACTATTCATTGTTGTTGTAGCTGATAGTTTTAAACCAAAACGACCTTTATTTGAATTTATGTCATTCCTGATTTGAATAATGTTTTTATTCGATAACGTATATTCCTATTACTGATTTGGACATATTCATACTTTGCTATTGAATTTTAAACACATACCACTCCCTGTGAGATTCGATCCCAACTCATTTAGTTGGGGTTATATAATGACTAGTGATCGTTGACACTTAGAATTTGATGAAATGTCAACATTAATCATGGAGAAGGAAAATTGGGCTCCACTAATTAAAAGATGGTGCTCAAATGTGGTCTAACCAATCGAAGGAGAAAGGTCAGTAGGAGTGGTCCCCATGCAGTGTGAAAGGTTTAAGAATGGGTCTCTTGATAGGTTTTGCCCTTTGGAGATGAGAGAGGCTAAGATACTTGAGTTTATTAACCTTAGTCATGGTGGGATGAGTGTTGATGAGTATTCTTGGATATTTACTAGGTTGTCAAGATATGCTCCATTTATAGTGGCTAACCATATATTCAAAATGGGAATGTTTGTGTCGGATGTGTCCGACTTGATAGTAGAAAAATGTCGTATTGCTATGTTTGATAATGATATTAATATTGATTCTCTTGTGATTTATTCTTAGTGGATTAAAGAAGAGAAACTGGAAGAGAAGTCTAGAAAAATAAAGAGGTATAGGCTTGATGACAATGATTCGTCTCAAGAAAGATCGGATGGCCAAAGTCGTCCTAAGTACAAACAAAGGTGTAACGAAAAAAATTCTTCTAAGGTTCCCCTAAATTTTAACCCAAAGTCTCAAGGAAATAGTGGTTGATCCATATTTCCTACTTGAGCTAGGTGTTTAAAGAGGCACGATGGTAAGTGTGACATGGATTGCTTCTATGGTTGTGACAAAATCGGCCACAAAATAGAGATTGTCCAATAGTTATAAGTAGAGTAAGAGAAGGAAAGCAAGCTCCTATAATTGATTCAGGTACTACTGCTTTCAAGCAAGATATATTCTATGTTCCCAAGCTAAAGGTGAACAATATTATTCTCCATATATGGATACAGTTATATTGATCGTTTTTCTAGTAGTTGTTTATGTTTTATTAGATCCCGGTGCTACTTTGTCATTTGTGACATTTTAGGTGGCAATTATATTTGATATTCTCCCTAATGTGTTGTTAGATTTTGATGTTATTTTTGGTATGGATTGGCTTCATTATAGTGATTGAAGAACCCTTGGTCAAGTTGTTAGTTTTCGAATGAGCCTATCTTAATGTGGAAGGAGGTATGTTTTATGCATTAGTGTTAGTTATTCCTTATATAGTAAAAAAAATGATGACTAAAGGTTTATTTTTTCACCTAATTTAGGTGATGGAAGTAGATTATGTGTAGCCAACTTTAAGGGGTTAATCAATTCTATAAGGTTAACCTTAGTTCGGGTAACCACCAATTAAGTGTGAGAGATGACGATATTACAAAAACGGCTCTTAGGACCCGGTATGGTAATTATGAGTGTGTGTTTATGTATTTTGGGTGGACTAATGCTCCAGCGGCATTTATGGACTTGATGAATAGCGTGTTTAGACAATACCTTCACATGTTTGTGATTGTGATTATTGATGACATTTTGATCTATTCTAGGAGTGAGAATGAGCATGTTGACCATTCTACAATTGTATTATAAGATATTAAGGACCATAAACTTTTTGCAAAGTTTAGCAACTGTGGATTTTGGTTAAGGTCATAATTTTCTTGGTCATATTGAGTATATTAATGGTATTGAGGTAGATCATAAGAAGATGGATGCGTTCAAGAATCGGTCAAGACCTCTAACTACTTCGAACAATATTTGCTGAGGGATTTTCTTTGATTTCACTCAAAGAAGGCTAAGTTCATTTGGTCGGAACCTTGTGAGAAAGTTTCCAAGAGTTGAAGGACTGACTTACTTTCGCTCCGGTATTGACTTTACCGGAAGGTACGGATGGATTTGTGGATATTTTGATGTCTATAGAATTGGGTTGGGATGTGTGCTTATGAAAAATGGTAAGGTGATTTCCTATGCTTCAAATCAATTTAAAGTATATGAGAAGAATTATCCTATCCCTGACCTTGAATTAGCGGCAGTTGTTTTTGCCATATAGATTTGAAGGCATTATTTAATATAGGGTTCATGTTGATGTGTTTACCAAACACAACAGTTCAAAAAACGTGTTTAGTTAAAAGGATATGAATCTTCACCAAACGGGATGGCTAGAATTACAGAACGATTACGACATGAGTGTTTGTTATCACCCCTCTAAAGCTAATGTGGTAGAGGATTCTCTTAGAAGGTGGTCTATGGAAAGTGTTGCTCATATGATGATGATAAGAAAGAGTTGGTTCGGGATATTCATAGGTTGGCCTGATTAAGTTTTCAATTATGTTACTCCACTAAAGGTAGTATCATGGTTCACAATGGGTCCGAACCGTCTTTCATGAGGATGTGAAAGCTAAGTAAGGGCTTGATCCAATTATGGTTGACTTGAAAAAGAAACGGTACTTAATGAATTAGTTGAGGCTTTATCCTAAGGAGGAGATAGGGTGCTTGAATAGCAAGGTTATAGAGTTCCCCTGATGTTAATTATTTGATACACTTGGAAATCTCACCCATGAAGGGTGTGATGAGATTTGACAAGAAGGGGAAACTTAGTCCCCGGTATATAGTCCTATACATAATTTTGAGAAGTTTTGGTTAGGTTGCCTATTAGTCAGAATTTAAGTAAGTTGGCTTTGATGAATTCGGTATTTCATGTCTCTATGCGTAAGAAGTGTGTAGGAGATACGGCATCTATAATCCCCTTAGAAGGGTCGGGGGTTTGATCAAATTTTCTTATGAGGAAGTTCTAGTTGATATCTTAGACCGGCAAGTTAATAAGTTGAGAAATAAGGAAGTTGTTTCTGTAAAGGTGTTATAGAGGAATCATTTAGTGTGTGAGAACGTGACACCAGATCCAATCAACTATCACAATTTACATTCGTATAATCATACAATCAAATGTTGATTTTATGCTATACAATCATTATTTCCTACTCATTTACATTAGGTTTGATCAATAGTACTTCATTCACATATATACATTCAATAAAATGAATTGAATACCAACATATATCAGACAAACATGAAATCAAACCATCACCTACCTCGAACCTAAGCTTGAATCTTCCTAAGAAACTTTATTCTTCCCTTTCTGGATTCTTTTCGCTTGTTTGTGGTCTAAAAATATATAATTAACACAAGGATTGATAAATGAGGCCTAATTACTCCGGTTACAATCAAAATTATCAACCCTAGGCCAAACCCAGGATCTTAATACCCAAATTAGGGTTTTTTCCACAACATTATATCAAAACCTTCCCCCAATGATAATTACCCAAGGTTTCCAAGTTCTACAGATCGAAAAACAGATTAAGCGAGTAAAATTCTTACCTTAGTGCTTTAAGAGGTGAAAAACCTTCAAAAAAAATCCATGGGTCATCTCTTAGCTCTCAACAAAGAAACTTATATAAAAATAACATTTTTGGGTTTTATTTCCTACTTAAGTCGCGTCTTGCCAACTACAACGAACCTCATCCCACTACAGTGGTCCCGCCCTGGCAGCTTGTTCGGAGACAGAGGGTCAAAAGTTGAGTTTGAAACTCTCATTTCACAGTACACCTTAAACCCCTGACATTCAGAAATTATCCGTTCATGCTAAGATTAGTTTCGGAAGTTAAACTCCCCCGAATTTGATTCATTAAAGTCGTACGGGTTCTTTAACGTCTTAGTTATCTACTACTGTGATCAAAATTATAATTAGATCTTTTAGTCATAACCATATTTCCCTAGACATCACATGACTAAGATTTCGCCCAAATCTGGACTAGGCTAGGAATTTCCAAGTTACTGCTCAAAAGTTTTTTTACCCCAATTCTTTTCCCATTGGCTTTTCTCTAACAATGGAATTGGGTCGTTAAATCATTACCTATGCTCATACACTTCAGAGACACATCTATATTCAGTTTCCATAATGAGAGGCAAATAATTTAGCCCATTGATCTCAATCTTACCCATAAAGTTATGAATATTAACCTCATGATGTGAACCTATTCATATAAGCACTCGTATCACATAGTATTCTCTGTGTTTTGAATTCATGATTTACTCTCACTGTCTAGAAATATAATGTTATGTCATGCATATTATTATATGAGATATTTTGAATTAATCATGCTTATGATTTTTGCCGTTGCGCGCTTTTAGTAATCCTTTTTAGTTTTGAGAGTGGTGTTTTGATAGTAGTTGTGTGAAGGATATTGATAGTATTTTTAATCCATATAAGTTTATATATGTCGAGGATCAATGAGATAAGGTCTTACAAAAAGTAATAAGTCAGTTTCCTAGTAAAAATGCATGAAAGTCAAGTTGGCAGAAGTGACAAGAGAGTGAGGAATTCTTATTTGGGTTAGTTAGTAGGGATGTTTAAAAGTCAAAAAGATAGTAAAAGTAACTCATTTACCTTTCATGCTCAGTTTAACCGCCATTCAATGACGAATAATTCCTAGGGGGAGATATTGTAACACCCCAAAAAATTTTAAGCTAAGGCTCGAACGATTTTTTATTTTTATATAAGATCTTATCGGGTTATTCTTAAGTCATTCATATTTATAAAAGGTAAATTATTTAGTATTGAAATGATTTTCGATATCAATTAAGGTCTCTAAAAACTCCTAGCACAAAGTAGAGTTTAAACTATCCTTATTGATTAAGTTAAGATGTAAGATTCTACTTGGGTAAACTTCAAACCACCATATATGTTAGAATATAAAGAGTTACGTAGCCCATAAACTGTTAAAAAGGCTTTTTTGTCTTTTTACCTCTAAGAAAACCCTAGACAAACTTCTTGAATACTTTAAGACCCAAAATGATCAGATTTTCATCGCTTGATATATTATTATCTTCTCTTTTGAATTCTAGGGAAAAATCAAAGTAGAAAACTTCATTCAAGATTCTTTCCATCTTTTTTAAGATTCTACTTCAAGGTAAGTTCTTCTCCTAGAATTCCTTCTTTCCAACTCAAATTCCTCCATACAATCATGAATCACTAATGAAAATCATAGTTCTTAGCCATAGATATTTCAAGAAACTCATTCAAGAATATCAAGAAACATTTTCTTGATTGTTTACCTTCAAATTAGGGTTTCAAGAATTCTAATCAAGTTATTTTCAAGATTTTTCAAGAACCTTGTTCTTCCAAGTATGTAAGTCTATAATAGTGTTGAGCTAGTTCGTCTTCATGCCTTAAATCTACTTTCAAATCAATAAAAGAGTAATCTAGGATTCTACCCCTTGATTTGGGTATTCTTGAATTAAGTTAATTTTGAGTTCTCGAGTTCCTATTTCTATTTGATATTCTATTATGTATTGAGTTTCTATATTTTTATTGAGTTCCTTTAATTGTTTTTTGATGTGTATAATTCATAATGAACCTTATTTTGGGTTATAAATCTTGAGAAGATTTTCAATGCCAACACTTGAGTTTTAAATTGAGTTTTTCAGGAAGTAAATATGAGTTTTCATAAAAAGTTTATAGGTTTATTTCATAAAGACTTAAGAGTTTTGAATGCTATTTTGTTCATATATATATATATGTGTGTGTGTGTGTGTGTGTGTGTGTGTGTGTGTGTGTGTGTGTGTGTGTGTGTGTTTGTGTGTGTGTGTGTGTGGATCTATGTTAATTATTGTACTTGAAAGATATGTTCATAAGTACATGTTTTAAAGAAGGTAAACACGTCTCACGCTTTTAAAAGTATTTTTAAGTAATGTAAGAAGTCAGTTATTTGTAATGGGTGAATTGAGCATAAAGTTATATTAATTATTTTGAGAGTAGAATCGAGCACCGAGTTGTGTTACAATATTTTATGATTTTGAAGTCTCATAGAACTATGTAGCAGTGTAGGATAGGATAGAGTTGATTCTTCACGCGACCCCTTACGCCTCTTAGAATGCATATAGTTGGAGCCACAGTCACGATATCATCCTATACCCCGAGAATGTATAGGATAGCCCTAGAAAGATGAGGCAAAACGTTGTATCATTGCTAGGATCATGGTAATGAATGTCGTTTAAAGAAACTCCCCACACGTAAAGTATATTATTTCATGTTACTTTTATTGCATATCCTATTGTAAAGTTTAAGTGGTTCATGTATTCTAGAGGACTTCACAGTTACATTCCAGTGAGTAGTTTTGAGATGTCGAGGATCTTTTTCCAACATCCTTTCTTAATAGTAGAGGCTTCTTAAATACACGGCTTTAGAGAGACATTTTGTTTCAAATATTTTATTTAAAACTTATGTTTCATACTCAGTATATCCAATCTAGTTTTGAGATTCAGTAATTTATTTTTAAACACTTATTTAGCTTTGATTCTTATTTGTGCCTTGTATAGTCTTTCGCTTGTAGTCAGCCGAGATGAGAGCTCGCCTGAAGACCAGCAATGGATCTCGAGTGCCAACCAGATATAGGATATAAGCTCAAATCGTGACATAGAAGTTGTAGAAGGTATGGAATGTTGAAGTCCTATTTTGTAAGATGAAGAACTTGATATTTTGTAATTAATGATGACAATATTTTATATTTAATAGATATCTAGTTATTTTATCATGAATTATGTTTTGTAAGTTGAAGAATTCGGTATAGACTATAATTTATGAACACTTATCATATTTTATTAATCATATTTTATAATTGATGATGACAATATTTATATTTAATATATATTCAATTATTTTATCATAAATTCTATTTTGTAAGTTGAAGAATCTGATATAGATTGTAAATCATAAATACTTATCATATTTTCTTAATCATAATTTGTTTTTTTTCGATTATAATATTTTGTATATGCTTTTAAAATCTCGAAACTAGAAAGAACTTAAAGAAAGTGAAAATCAGGAAATGGTTACTTTTTGAAAGTAAAAGGAAATCTGGAAATTTTTAGGTAAATTAAAAAGTGAGTTTTTGGTCAACTTCAAATGGACATAACGCCTAGCAAAGGATGACTAAGGTGTGGTTCCACATACGTCGCCGGGCTTACACGATTTTGATTTCGTATGAGTGAGTTATGCCCTTTGAAAGTTGGGTTGTTGGATTTAGGAAATGTCCAATACCAGGATTTAAAAGGTATTTTAGTCTTTTCACTATGCTATTAATTAAGTCCATTTTTATGAGTTTAATATGGGTTAAATCAGAACATAGTTAGTTTTAGAAGTTGGGAATTTTCAGGCTAGGTCTAAGGACAAAGGAGAAGAGAAAAGAAGAAAAAAATGGTAAGATTCACCAAAATAGTTCTAGGTTGATCATCGTTTCGCCAAGTATTTGCTTCGATCAGGTATGGGAGTCTATATTAACATTGGATTCGTTCACCCACATGCCAATTATGTTTGATTTAGTGTGATTTTATCCTTAAAAGATTGGACTTTGAATGTTCTTGAATGTTGTTCGTGAATTGGTTTCGCTCTTGAACCTGAATTAAGATTAATGAGCTTTCTTGATGATTTAGGTGTTGTTCTTGAATTCATTGGGTTAGATACTTGTATATATGATGTGGATACATAAAACTTAAGTCAAAGTTATAGAAGGAATTGATTTAAATGATTTGGGAGCAAAAAACGAGTTGAAAATTTGTCAGGCATATCTGAAAGGGCCAGGCATGCCGTGCCCCATCTATGCCAGAGGGCCTGGGGCGGCATGCCTGCAGTATGCCATAATGGGGTCTTTGAATTTGAGGCCTAGATAGGCGTGCCCAAGATGCGCCTGAATCGGCATTTTTCATCCAATTTTTGTAATCCAGTAAGTTTTAGTCTTTCTGAAGTGTTTTAGAATATCCTAATCATTCTAAATACTCTAAATGACTTCTAAACATATAGAACTCATCCAGAAACATGATTTTTAAACTTGACTCCATAACTTCAAATTCAAGGATAGTTAAGAACCAAGTGTAGTCTTAGAGTCTTTTCAATACGTCTTTATCAAATACATTTAACTTTGTTTAAAGACTTAAAGATCAAGTTTAGTAAAGAGTAAAAATAAGGAGATGGAGTCACTTCAAGTTTAGTAAGTCTTTTAGAAACATTCTAACTATTTTTAAGACTTAAGTTTGAGTTCAGTTCAGAGTAAAGGAGACATTAAGCTAGTTTTTCAGTAAAACGGAAACTATGATTTCCAAGAAAGCTTTTCAAGCTAAGTTTGAGCAATTATCTCAAACGAGAGAAGAAGCTTTTTTAAAAACAGATGAGCTTTTAGCACCGATATGGGAATGCATGTTCATATTAACTCAATCCCCCATAAACCATGTAGTCATCATAATCATAGAAAGGATCATACTCTTTTGATGATTCCCCAACGCTTTTTAGCATAAACTAGTGGATCCACTTTGTGAGTTCAGGTTCTATACCAATGGTAAAGTATATAATGTTCCTTGGTAACGTGAGGTAAAACATTGTACTATCACTGAGGCTCATAGTGATGGTTTTCGGTTAGAGAATCTCAACCAGAAGTTAATATATTTTCATATACATCAGTTATTGTATTTTACATACATTCAGAGTTATGTTGTATTTTTTAATATACATAGAGTTGACATCATGTATTTAAACAAGTTTTTCTTTATATGGCACATACTTTAAACTTGGTATCAGAGCACAGAGTTCAAGAGTCCTAGGGAGTCTATGAAGCCGTGTCTGTAGATTTCTAGTTATTGGTGTGAAGTGCGCCACATCTATAATAAGGAGACTGCAACATTTAGAAAATTCCTCATCTCTTTCATATACCTTTCGTGCGTTAGAGTTTATCGCTAAAATGTTTTTCTCTAATCTGTTATTGTGCGTGTTTTTAGATAACCATTCCTCGACGAAGAGCCGTTAAAGGTCGTCCAGCGAGTAGGAATGTCGAATCACAAGAGAAAGGGGTACCTAATGTACCAAACATCCAACCTCAAGGAGAAGTCACCAATGCAAAAATTCGCAAGGCTTTCGGGATGTTGAGCCAAGCAGTGACTAACAAGGTTGGGTAGCAAAGAGGATCTTGACAAGAGGAGTCTAACAATTCGAGATTTCATGAGCTCTTGAGAATGAATCCCTCATGTTTCACTGGTTCGAGCATTATGGAGGACCTATAGACCTTCACTGAGGAATTGAAAAAGGTTTTCGATGTGATGTATGTTGTTAATAAGGAAAGAGTTGAGCTAGATGCAGATCAACTCAAGGGTGTTGCTAGAACCTAGTTTGATTAGTAGAAATAAGGTAGAGATGAGGATGCGCCATATGTGAGATGTCTTGTTTTTAGGAGGCCTTCTTAGGGGTTTTGTTTCCCCAAGAACTGAAAGAGGCCAAGGTACGTGAGTTCACGACACTTAATCATAAGCCTCTAGGTGTTCATGAGTATGGATTGAAATTCATCAAACTATCTCATTATGCTCAGAATATGGTAAAAGATATGAGGAGTAGAATGAGTTTGTTTTTTTCTGGGTTAGGTCATCTATCAAGCAAAGAGGGTCCGGCAGCAATGCTTATTGGACACATGGTCATTTCGCGGTTGATGGTTTATGTGCAGCAGGTTTAGGAGGAGAAGCTGAGAGAGAGGGAGGAGTTCAAAAATAAGAAAGCTAAAACAAGGAATGAGTCTGAGCAGTAGAAGAGTAATGTGAATCGTTAGTCTTTTCATAAGCAAAAGAGAACTGCGCCATCATCTGCTAGTGAACCTATACCCATAAACAAAGGTGAGCATGATAGCCAAAATTTGTAGAACTTCACGTCTAGGCCAACACAATCTCAAGGTATTATGGCACAAGGAGGTAGTTGGCTCCTGTATGTGCTAGGTGTGGTAGGAACCACTCGGGTAAGTGTCGTGATGGGCATACAAGCTGCTACGAGTGCGATCAAGAGGGTCACTTCATGAAAGAGTGTCCTAAGAATAAGCAGGGTGGTGGAAATCTGGGCAAGAGAGTCTAATCTTTATCAGTTGCTCCACCATAGAGGGTTGCACCTAGAGAAGCTACTTCAGGTACTGGTGGAGGAGCAAATCGCCTCTAAGCAAACACGACTCTCCAAGAGCAAGAGAACTCTCCAGATGTTGTCACTGGTATGATCAAAGTCTTTGCTTTTGATGTTTATGCTTTTCTAGACCCAAAAGAAAGTTTATCATTTGTGACCCCTTATATTGCAAATAAGTTTGAAGTTATTCTTGAGAAACTTTGTGAACCCTTTTGTGTTCTACACCTGTTGGGGAGTATATATAGCTGAGCGAGTTTATCGTGATTGCGTCATTTCCATCAACCACAAGACACCATGGCTGATGTCACATCTCGATACAACACCCTAGAAGATAGTGTCAATCTCGGATTGTAGACTTGCGTATTTGACCTCTCGAAGGTCTTGTACAAGCCCTTATGTACTGTTCATCGCATATAAACATATAGTGCGGAATTAAGACTTTTCACACGAATATCCTAAAACATCTTGCATATAAAATCCGTAGGATATAATAAGTCTAATTTCATACAATGTTAGACTCAAGAATGCTTGGGACACGGCCCATATAATACGAATATAGAAATACTTGGTCTATTACAATAATTAAATGAAAGAAACTAAAGACATTTATGCCCTCGAGTCAAAGGAGGACATACTTCAACTTGCTTGAACGATCTTCTAATCCAAGATTATCTCCCAAAAGCACCTTCACCTACGAATCACTTTAGAGATAGGTAAAAGCATGGAATTAGTACAAACACATGTACTAATTATTGTATAATGCATAAAAATCATAAAAACGAACATATGATGGAAATATGCTCTTTTTGATTCAAATAGCATAATATAAGAATAAGAACAACATTTAACACCTTAGAAATACATAAGATAACACTTATCCAATTTATAACATTTTAGAAAACATTACAGTGAACCTATGTCACTTTATAGTGACTTAATTCACTGTTACAATGAAGTTCGATAACTCCACCTTGGCGACTTTTTACACTGTAATTCCCTCACTAAAATCTATTCTAAGACTCACTTAAGTAAGGCAAAGAGAGACCATCCATAAACCCTCTCAAGGCACACCTAAATAATCCTTAAGACCACCTATAATGAGATACACACGCTTACAATACATTAACCACATCAACATGAGATCCTCTTACCAAAGATGATTCTAAGGTTCACTTGAGTAAGTTGTGAAGCGAACGCCCATACAATCCCTTACACACACACTTAAGAGATCTTATTTATTACCTAGGATAAGATCCTTCTCACTTAATACAAGAACATACATATAATATGACATTCTCCCTTCTAAAGGTTATCAAAAGACTTACTTAATGAAATCAAGAAGATGACCTCTCCAAGATTACCTAAATAATCCTTAAGACTACCTAAGTTTGGATCATGTCGACATAATCAACCAATTTCCCTAACTAGAGTCATCACTTAATAGACATTCATCGCATAAGAACATTCAAGTAATGGTCTTGCAGAAGACCTAGGGACTCTAACTAATATCTTCAAAGCCTATTGTGCAATCTCTAGATAGCGTCCCATACCACAACCTAGACTTCATAGAACTTGTCTAATGCTAGTAGGTATCCCATATAATGAGAATAGGCAATAACCTACATAGACCATAGTAGCAAATCCTGGAATTCGGAATTGTAACCTACTCCGATAGAGGGTGTTCTACTTGCCAATGGTAGAACTTGGACACATCCTATGTAGGCACATGGTTAAGGAATATGAAGGGCTTACTTTGTACTCTAGTATATCGTTCTTCACTAGTGATACTTCCCTTACCATACTCACGCAGTGATAACCTTTGTCCTCATAGAGTAATTTACTTTAAAGGATCATACAAAGGGGTCCCATATCAAGTTCATAACCCAATCACATTCACCCTACCAAAGAGGTCCTCTAGGGCTACCTTACAATGGCAACAAGATATCTCATCATGACTTTCCTAAAGAAGATATGATTTCATTCCAGCTAACCAACCTTAAGTCCATCATTCATTACATGAAGGATACCATTTTGGTTTTCGACTTCAATGTTCATAACCTTACCACTAGGTCAAGGTATCACATAAAAGACCCTCTTAACATCATTCAAGGTCACATGTTTTTATACATTCAAGGCTAAGAGTCTTTATCATCCTAAGTCAAGACATCTCATCTTCACATTCATACATATAGAAAGTAAGGGACACAAGTCTACCAAAACAAGACACAACATACTTCACCTATAACATATCACTTTAGAAGCACATAGACATAACAACATCATCTTTAGGTCATCCTATACACTACTATAACATCATCAATATAACAATAATAAACTCATATAGTCAAGTAGGAACAATCATGCATCAACTCTAAGACTACACATACAAATACATAGTCATAGTCCAACATGATCACCTAACGATATCAATAGAAGAACATATACTTTCACTTAATCCCAAGTATATGAATATGACTATACTTAACATAATCAACTACAATCATCATAATACATCAACTAATTTTCATATATACTCATGATCATCATAATACATAAAGTAACATCCACGAGGCCACATCAATTGCAAGTAAATCACATAGCACCGCCACCATATGTGGACCATACCAATCACAACATAATTCAATTCTAATCAATATAAAATAAATAGAATTAGTTCAACGTACCACCAATCCATTCTTACCACTTCAATCCATAGCTAAATCATCCAATTCAATACCATAAGGCCCTTACTCATGGCAATAATCAACAATTCAATACTTAAACTATAATACTCAATGAATCTAGGTCAATTAAATATAGATTTATCAATATAATACAACCTATACATCAATTTAATACAATTCGTACATCATTCGATAGCCCATAGAAAACTACTCTAGAATTCATAAGCATTAAGTTAATATCAAGTAACCCATAAAGTAGTAAATAACTAGGGTTCATCAATTACAGAATCATAGTTTAATTGAGTTAAGATCATCAAATTAACAATAATTCAATCAATATTCAATGATTTAAAACCTTTAATGCAAGATCCCATGGATAGATTTCCATTTAGAAAACTCATCTTTTGATTAGCCTTTAAAAATCACTTTGAAGATTGGCTCCTTGATGAATAGAGTTTCAAGGATCAAAAATCATACCTTAATGATGCTAATCCCCGAAATTTAGAAAAATTGGTGGAGAAATCGACCTTCAAGCTTCAATGGAGTTCTAGAGAGCTCTTTTGAGGTTTTGGGTTTTGATTTTTGAAGAACGAATTCTCCTAAGTGTTTAAGACTTATAAACATATTCAAAATATCCAAAGTAAATCTAAGTAACCTCCCAAATTTTTATTTTGGATGTGGATTTAAATTACTGCTTCACCCCTAGCATTACAGTAAAGCTGCAAAATTGACAGCCCTCACAGACAACTCCAATCCATGGTTTTGGATTGAGGCTTGTCCTTGGCATGGACTTCTTCCAGGACTAATTTCTTACCAATGGATCCCATCGACGGGGCGTCTAATGGACAACGAGCCGTCTACTACCTCCGTCGTTTGGAACTGTTTTGGGCAGTCTTGGCTTAAGGAAGGGGTCCTTCCTCAAGGACCCTTGGTTGGTCCTTGGGGATGTTTGCCTGAACGTTTCTAACCCGAATATGTTTTTAAACGATTTTAGTACCTCCCACATCAATTTGATCCAAAACGAACACAAAAAACTCAACGAAACATGCCTAGACACACAAGGTCATTTCAGGGAAAACCTTTCGAACGTCATGGACGTTCTTTGACGTTTGACCTCCAAACATCATGAAACTTGACACACTGCTTATAAAAACTATAATAAATCATATAAATACATAATAATCTCATGATACACACATATAATAACATAACCAAACATGAGGCACATAGGTGACTTAGCTGTCGAACGTCTTAGTCGTCCATTGATGTTTGACTTCCAATGCACCTAAATCTTTAGACAGTGCCTCAATACAACATTATAGACCATTTTAGTACCTTATAACCTCATTATAAATATGTTAGGTTATAGCTTCACCTAAGTCATTTTTGAGGTATTACAATCTCCCCCACTTGGACAATTGTTTGTCCTCGAATGACACTTGCCACTCTCCAAACACTTTCAAGAATAGATATTAAACTTAACAGCTCATGAACATACCATATAACACATTATAAACAACAAAAATCTAGGAAAACATCAATTTCACATAATCCAAAGAATCAGAAAACAACAAGAAACTAGAATAAATTCTACAACTCATCATGCCATAAAATCACATCCTTTATTACAAATCAAAAACTCATTTTATATTCAATATCATTCTCATATACATCAGTTATAACCACATTAAAACAATTTTTAATCAAAGAATGAATTAGGAAATTTTTTGAAAAAACTTACAATGAGCAGGTAGTTCATTACAGTGAATTATGCAAGTTTTCCAAAAATGTAACTTTTAGGCAATTCATGATGGAAACATGCTAATATTGAAATGTAAAATAACATAAACACATATTACAATATAATCATAACTTCATAAAATGCACAATGCAAGGATTCAATGAAATTCAATTTCAACAAGAGTCCTAAACACAATGCACATACAACATACTTCTATGGTTTTCTACTATCAAGCTTGAGTTGAATAGAAGATTTGAGACAATCAATCAAAACTCCACTACTCACCATACTCCCCCACTTATAAGGAACTCATAACACTAAAGAAAAACCAGAACTTACAATCATCATCATCACCCTCATCCGGCTTTGCTCCTCTAGTCCGGAGTGCATAGAAACGCCTCTTCTTTGAAGCATCATCCTTTGGAACATTAGGAGCAACTTGCTTACCATATCTATTAGGACAATCCCTCACCTTATGTCCATACTTACCACATCCAAAGAAACTCCCGGTAACTAATAGACATTCCCATAATGCTTCTTTCCACAAGAAGCACAAGTGGGTTTAATAATTTGAGAACCACTACCTATCCCAAGCTTCTCTTTTGAAGCACTAGATCCACCTTGATTTGGGGATCTCTTCTTAAGTATAGGTTGACCTTGCATTATTGTCTATACCCTTCTTCAAAGTCTTCATGCTCCTCTTCAAAATCCTCATGCTTCTCCGAAGTTTGGGTTCTTCAACATCCACCTTACTTTGGCTAAGGTCAATTAAATCCACAACCTTCACCTTCCTCCTTACATGGAGAAAGTACTACCCTAAGAAAGCCTTCTTGAACTCCTCCCATGCTATGGGACCCGACTCAACTGGCCTATTATCTTTCCATTGAGTGTACCACACTAGAGCAACCTCCCTCAATCGGTATGAATCTAACTCTGCCTTCTCCCTATAAGTCACCCCAAGGTACTCAACACCTTGTACACTTCATTTAGAAACTCTTGAGGATTCTCTCCCACTTTAGAACCAATAAATATAGGATTCATTCTCAAAAAGTCTCCCAACCTAGAGGTTGGTACTCCCTAAAGTATCTACTCTAGGCTCAACACTCCCAATCACATGAGTTGTTATGACTCGGGTTAGTGCAAAGAGAGCATCCATGATCTCTCCATTGGTCATGTCCAGGGGAATCTCCATTGTTCATGTCCAGGGGAACCACCGGAACCTTATTTCCTTGAGGAACTTCCTTATGCACTGCTTCCCCTTCCCACATTCTTAAGGTCATCCTTCTAGAAGTCATATTCCTATACACAGAAGGAAAACCATAAGAAAAGATTATTCATAACTTTTACTCTACAGCACGACATAGGAGTAGAAAGTAAGGGAAACTCTATCGTCCTATAGCCTCTCACCCATAGATGTGTCGCGACTTACACCTATGGTCAAGACTCTACTAGACGTGACTTGATGAGACTTTTTGATTCCTAAGTCCACTTTCATAACCTATGCTCTGATACCAAGTTTGTCACATCCCTAGACCACACCCTAGAAAATAGTGCCAATCTCATATTGTAGACCGGCATACTTGAGCTCTCGGAGGTCTTGTACAAGCCCTTCCATATCGTCCATCGCATATAAACATATGAAAAGTAGTGCGAAATTAAAACTTTTCACACGAATATCTTAGAACATCTTTTATATAAAATCCATAGGAAATACTAAATCTCATTTCATCAAATCTTAGACTCAAAAATTCTTGGGACACGGCCCATACAATATGAATATAGAAATAATTAGTCTATTGCAGTACTTCAATGAAAAAAAATGAGAACATACTTCAACTTGCTTAAATGATCTTCTGATTGAAACTTAGCTGCCAAAAGCACCTTCACCTATGACTCACTTTAGAGATAGATAAAAGCATAGAATTAGTACAAACACATGTACTAAGTATGGTATAATGCATAAAAATCATACAAACGGACATTGAATGAAAATATGCTCTTTTTTATTCAAATATCATAATATAAGCATAAGAACAACATTTAACACCTTAGAAATACATAAGATAACACTTAGTCAATTTATCACATTTTAGAAAACATTACAGTGAACCTATGTCACTTTATAGTGACTTAATTCACTGTTAAAGTGAATTCCTTTACTGTTACAGTGAAGTTCCTTAACTCCACCTTGGAGACTTTTTAGCATGTAATTCCCTCACTAAAAAGCTATCCTAAGACTCACTTAAGTAAGGCAAGGAGAGACCGCCCATACACCCTCTCTAGGCATACCTAAATGTTCCTTAAGACCACCTATAATGAGATACACACACTTACAATACATTAACCACATCAACATGACATACTCTTACCAAAGGTGATTCTAAGGTTCACTTGAATGAGTTGTGAAGAGAACGCCCATACAATCCCTTACACACACACTTAAGAGATATTATAGATTACCTAGGATAAGATCATTCTCACATAATACAACAACATACATATAATATGACATTCTCCCTTCCAAAGGTTATCAAAAGATGACGTCCATGTTGATCTCTCCAAGATTACCTAAATAATCCTTAAGACTACCTAAGTTTGGATCATGTCTACATAATCTAGCAAGTTCCCTAACTAGAGTCATTCTTAATACTTATCTAGGTAAGATACGAAGTAACCATTCCTATGCCGCCTTCACACCTTCCTTAACTAGACAACCCTTAACTACTCTAGATAAGTAGTTATTCATTTAACATACTTTTCTTAACCTAAGTCATTACATTCATTAGTTCATTTAAGAGTCATTCATCACATAAGAACATTCAAGTAATGGTCTTGGTGAAGACCTAGGGACTCTAACTAACTTCTTCAAAGCCTATTGTGCAATGTCTAGATAGCGTCTCATACCACCACCTAAACTTCATAGAACTTCTCTAATAATAGTAGGTATCCATATGATGAGAATAGGCAATAACCGACATAGAACATGGTAGAAAATCATGGAATCCGGAGTTCTAACCTACTCCGATGAAGGTGTTCTACTTGCCAATGGTAGAACTTGGACACGTCCCATGTAGGCACATGATTAAGGAATATGAAGGGCTTATTTTGTTCTCTAGTATCTTGTTCTTCATAAGAGCTATCCCTTACCATACTCACTCGGTGCTACCCTTTGTTCTCATAGAGTAATTTACATTAAAGGATCATACTTAGAGGTTTCATATCAAGTTAATACCCCAATCACATTCACCCTAACAAAGAGGTTCTCTAGCGCTACCTTACAATAGCGATAAGATAGATCATCATGACTTTCCTAAGGAAGATATGATGTCGTTCCATCCAACCAAACATAAGTCCATCATTCATTACATGAAGGATACCATTGCAGATTTCGACTTCAATGTTCATAACCTTACCATTAGGTTCAAGGTTTCACATAAAAGACCATCTTAACATCATTCAAGGTCACATATCATTCATACGTTCAAGGATAAAAGGATTTAGAATCCTAAGTCAAGACATCTCATATTCACATTCATACATGTATCAAGTAAGGGACACAAGTCTACCAAAACAAGACGCAACATACTTCATATATAATATATCACCATTGAAGCACATAGACATAACCAACATCATCTTTAGGTCAGCCTATACAATACTAATACATCATCAATATAACCATCATAGACTCATATATTCAAGTAGGAACTATCATTCATCAACTCTAAGACTATATATACAAAGACATAGTCATAGTCCAACATGATCAACTAACACTATCAATAGAACAACACATACTTTCACTTAATCACAAGTAGATGAATATGCATATACTTCACATAATCAACTACACACATCATCATAATGCATCAAGTAATTTTGCGAAAAGGCCTTGATCATCATAATACATAAAGTAACAGCGACGAGGCCACATCAATTGCAAGTAAAGCACATAGCACCGCCACCATAAGTGGACTATACCAATCAAAACATACTTCAAGTATAATTAACATTAAATAAATAGAATTAGGGTAGCATACCACCAATCCATTCTCACCACTTCAATCCATTGCTAAATTATTCAATTCAATAACATAAGGCCCTTACCCATGTCCATAATCATCAATTAAATATATAAACTATAATACTTAATGAATCTAGGTAAATTCAATATATATTTATTAATATAAGAAAACCTATACATCAATCGAATACAAGCCCATAGAAAACTACACTAGATTCATAAGCATTAAGTAAATATCAAGTAACCCATAAAGTAGTCAAAAACTAGGGTTCATTAATTACATGGTTTCATAGGTTAATTGAGTTAAAATCATCAAATTAACAACAATTTGATTAATATTCAATGCTTTAAACCTTTAATGCAAGAACCCATGGATAGATTTCAATTTAGAAAACTTATCTTTTGATTAATATTCAATGCTTTAAACCTTTAATGCAAGAACCCATGGATAGATTTTAATTTAGAAAACTTATCTTTTGATTAGCCTTTGAAAATCACTTTCAAGATTGGCTCCTTTATGAATAGAGTTTCAAGGATCAAAAACCATACCTTAATGATACTAATTCACGAAATTTAAGAGAAATTTGTGGTGAATTCAACCTTCAAGCTTCAATGGAGTTCTAGAGATCTCTTTAGAGGTTTTGGGTTTTGATTTTTGAAGAATGAATTCTCCAAAGTGTTTAAGACTTATAAACATGTTCAAAATATCCAAAGTACCCTAAGTAACCGCCCAAAGTCTTATTTAGACATGGGGTGAAATCACCACTTCACCCCTAGAATTACAGTAAAGCTGCGAATTTTACAGCCCTCAAAGACGACTCCAAAAGACGGCCCGTTTCCAAACCAATGGACGTCCTGCTAGTCCATCGTTTTGGACTGAGGCTTGTCTTTGGCATGGCCTTCTCCCACGCCTAATTCTTGAACAACGACTCCCATCGACAGGGCGTCGACTGGCCAACGATCTGTCTATAGCCTCCGTCGTTTTAGACTATTTTGGGCAGTCTTGGATCAAGGAAAGGGTCCTTCCTCAAGGACCCTTGGTTGGTCCTTGGGGATGTTTTCCCGATCGTTTCCAACGTGAATATGTTTTTACAAGATTTTAGGACCTCCCGCATCAATTTCATCCAAAACGAACACATAAAACTCGACGAAACATGCCTAGATACACAAGGTCATTTCAAGGCAAACCTTTCGAACGTCATTTACGTTCTTGGAAGTTTGACCTCCAAATTTCATGAAACTTGACACACTGCCTATAAAAACTATAACAAATATAATATGCTCATCACAACAATTTTAGGCTATAGCTTCACCTAAGTCATTTTCGAGGTATTACAGTTGATCTAGTCGAGTTAGACATAGTAGATTATGATTTCATTTTCGGTAAGGTTTAGCTTCATGCCTGTTATGCATCAATAGATTATAGAACTCGAGCTATCAAGTTTCATATTCGTAATGAGCTAGTCATATAGTGGAGTAGTAGTTCAATAGTTCCTAAGTGTCATTTCATTTCGTACCCTAAGGTGAGAAAATTAGTTTCAAAGTGTTGTGTATATCACTTAGTTTGAGTTAATGACTCAAGTGATGAGGTACCTCCCATTCATTTAGTTCCCATAGTAAAAGAGATTGTAGAAGTGTTTCTTGATGAACTACCCGGAGTCCCTTTTGAGAGAGAAATAGACTTCGGCATAGACATTATTTTAGATACTCATCCTATTTATATTCTGCCATACAGAATGGCACCAGCAGAGTTGAAAGAGTTCTAAGAACAGTTAAAAGATCTCTTAGATAAGGTCTTTATTCGACCAAGTGTCTCACCATGGAGTGTTTCGATCTTTTTTGTGAGAAAGAAATATGGAACCCTTAGGATGTGTATAGATTACCATCAATTGAACAAGGTTACCATCAAGAATAAGTATCTTCTCCGAAGAATTGATGATTTATTCTATCAACTTCAGGGTGCCCCTATTTTTCTAAGGTAGATCTCAAATCTGGCTAGCATCAATTAAGAGTAAGGGAATATGATATTCAAAGATAGATTTTAGAACTAGATATGGACATTATGAATTTTTGGTCATGTCCTTTGGGTTGACGGATGCGCCTGCAGCATTCATGGATCTTATGAATAGAGTATTAAAACATGATTTTGATATGTTTGTTATTATCTTCATTAATGACGTACTAATCTATTCAAGGAATAAAGAAGACCATGTTATCCATCTCATAATACTTCTCCAAACGAGATTTGTATGCCAAGTTCTATAAATGTGAGTTTTGGCTTGAGTCTGTGGCATTCTTGGGTCACATAGTTTCCAGTGATGGTATTAGAATCGATACCCAAAAGATTGAGGCGGTAAATTGCCTAGACCAACATCTCCATCTGATATTATGAGTTTCTGGGGTTTTCGTGGATGCTATAGAAAATTTGTAGAAGGTTTCTCGTCTATTTCGTCTCGTTTGACGAAGTTGACTTAGAAAGCAATCATGTTTCAATGGTCAAAATCCTGTGAGAAAAGTTTTCAAAATTGAAGAAGATATTGACAACTGCCCCAATTTTGACTTTAGCGGAGGGTACTCAAGGTTTTGTGGTGTATTTTGATGCATCTAGAGTTTGTTTGGGTTGTGTCCTAATGCAGAATAGCAAGGTTATTGAATATGCCTCCAGACAATTGAAAGTTCACAAGAAGAATTACCCAACCCATGACTTAGAGTTGGTTGTCATAGTTTTTGCCTTAAAAATATGGTGTTATTATTTGTATGGTGTTCATATTGGTATATTCACTGATCACAAGAGCCTACTATATATGTTTACTCAAAGAGATCTTAATCTCAGATAAAGTAGGTGGTTCAAATTGCTCATTTATTATGACATGAGCATTCTTTACCACCCAGGTAAGGCTAATTTTGTCTTTGATGCCTTAAGAAGATTGTCTATGGGTAGTACATCCCATATTGAAGAAGAGAAGAAAGAACTAGCAAAAGATGTACATAGACTTGCACGCCTAGGAGTCCGACTCATGATTCCACAGAAGGAGGATTAGTTTTGACGAATGGGGTTGAGTCATCATTAGTGTCATAAGTGAAAGAGAAGTAAGACCAAGATACCATTTTTCTTTAATTGAAGGCAAATGTTCATAAGAAAAAGGTATTATCTTTTGAACAAGGGGAAGATGGTGTATTGAGATATTAATGTAGATTGTGTGTACCAATAGTGGATAGAATCCAAGAGAGAATCATGGAGAAAACCCATAGCTCCAGATACTCCATTCATCTGGGTTCCACAAAAATGTATTGTAATTTAAGAGAAGTATAATGGTGTAATGACATGAAGAAGAGCATTGCCGGATTTTTTACTGAGTATTCAAATTTCAAACAATTTAAAGTAGAGTACCAAAGGTCCAGTGGTTTGGCTAACAATATAGAATTTCTGGAATGGAAGTGGGAGATGGTTATGGATTTTATCACACGTTTAACAAGGTCTCGTAGGCAGCATAATTCTATATGGGTGTGTAACACTTTGAAAGTCCATGACTTGGTCTAGAGCCTCATATGATGAACTAAAATCTAAAACATTGTTTCTAAGACTAAAATAATTTATTGAAACCAAGTAGGAAGTAGTAGATCCTAAATGTAAAGGAACGACCATGACGTCCGAAAACTACTACAATTGAACTAGTAAATGTCCTTAAGTCTTGTGAAGGTTTGGAAGTGCTATATGGAGTCTAAAACTTGTAAAAATAATTTAAATAGGTAAAATGATGTATATATGGTAAAAATGTCCAGGTCTGACCCACCAAGGACCGCCCTAGGGGTTCTTGAAGGGACCCCACCCTTGGCCAAACAAGTTGCCCAAGGCTGCAAACAGTTACACTATGAAGAAACCAGTCCGCATCGCGTACATGGTTTAGTATGGACCAAAAGTATTGGTCCGCATCGTGGATACATAGCGAACTCCAATGTCTAAAAAATTAATTTTGAAAAACTTGTGGGAACAGCTCCACGACGCGGACTTGTTTCTCGACGAAAAATATGAAACTAGAATTCAAGTTTGACTTCACTAAAAGGTCAACTTAAGTGAAGGGTCTTTTGGGTATTTTAATGGAGGTTTATATATTTATTCAAATCGTTTTTACCTCACATTCACTCACTCAAATCAAATTCCTAAATCAAAACGCAAAAGCTCTCATCTTTCTCTACTTTCTCTCTCTATTCAACCTCCATTTAAGGAACCAAGAAGCTTGCAAGAAGACCTAATCCCCCAAGTTTCTACACAAATTTTTGACGAAAGTCTCTATAAGGTATGTATTCTTTCACTCTTTTGATTCCTTTCCCCAAGAGGTCCATTCAAAGTTGATTTATATATCATCCAATTACAAGGGTTTTTCTCTACAAATGGGTTTTCTTCTAAACTTGAAATTGATGATTAATTATGACGAATTGTGATTACCCATGGTTAATGGTATACTATTGAGTAATTAATGGTAATTAATGGGAATTTCGTGTGATCCGTGTCTTTTTCCCAATTCCCTAAATCATGGATCTTGCTTATGAATAGATTGGAATTGATGGATGTATAATTGTTAGACTTTTTTTTGACTAAGATAGTTCATTCATGGACTGCCTATTACCATGTATTTTTTAGATTGGATCTACTTCTTGGATAAATTCATGGATGAACCCTTTCCTTAACCCTAACTATGAATAGGATTTTTAGATGATTAGGGTTGCTGAAATTGATTATTTTATTGTTTAATTTACTATATTAAGATGATGATGAGTGGATCATTGGTTAATTGTGATGAATTCAGGGTATCATCTTTAAGAAGGTTTTGGAGGCTAATTGGTAAGACCTTTATGATCTTGAGCTCTTTACTTCAATGATGATGGTTTATACTTGATCGTGATGTTCAATTGAAGTATTATATGTGATTAGATTAAGAATATGATGATATGATTATTATGATGAAATGTCTTGAATATGTGAATTGTGAGATCATGCTAAGGGTATGATAATACAAGGTTGAATATAAATCAGTTGCATGCCTTACTATGATATGACTGTGATGTGTTGATCTCACAATGAAGGGTTATTATGAAAGATAATTCTCATGCAATACCTAATGAGCTAATGATATGATATACAAGGGGTAAGTATCGTATGGCCTATAATAAGATATGATAATTAATATAGGCTTAAAGACACTTCACAACGGGACTTTAGCTTAGCACCGAGTGAACTTGACAATGAGAGGTGTTGACTCCCCAATGGAAGGGAGATTCACCAAATGTTCTCATGAGATAAGGACTCCAATGCTTATGGTCATGTAAAGGGTTCAAAGCATATCTCCTAGTTCCTTAACTATGTTGCCTCCATAGGAATACTACCTAGTAGATCCACCTAGAATTCGATGTTCATGTTTTTGGTTCTGCTTGGGGTTTCATTACACCGGATTCCATGTTTAGCTCACATGGTATATTGTCGGTTAAGGCGATTTTTCCCAAAAGTAAAATGAAAGTAATGAAGTGAACACTAATTAGGATGACTTAAGGGGTTCTATTTAGTGTAGGTAGGGGTATGGGACTCTACTTATACATTGCACAAGTTGACCTTGAAGGGAGTCCTAGGAGGTTGTTCTTATGCACTTATGATATAAATGAAATGTATGTGATGACTTAACGTGTTGATGGTCCTATATGATGTTAGTTTCATTGGTGAACATAATATTTGTCTAAATTGTTATATATATGGTGAAGAACATGCATGATATGAAGATGAATGAAATGTATACATTGCTTATGATCCTTTGCTTGGTTTACTTGATTATGTGGAGTTATGGGGCTTCACATAAGCATTGCGCTTGTAGGGTTGAGAAAGGGTAATGAGTAAGGGTTGTATATATTGTGATGTTAGGAACTCTTGTACATGAATTGTTGCTATGACATTATGTTGGAGTTATTCATGCTTATGTGATCTTAATATAATGTCATTCATGTTGAAATGACCTTATGTTGATAATATCCATATTGACTTGACTTTATGATAATGTTGGTCTTGTGTTGAGTATGGACTTATCTTAAGTGATGTTATGTCTATTGGCTTGTATATGTTCTTAATTGTGCATAAAGGCTTTTAAAAGTGATTTAGCATGGTTTTAAACTAAATGTCATTTTAAGCATGATTTCAATGGTTTTACTTGCATATGTTTTTATACTTAGTTTAGAAGTCCAATTGCAAGAAGACTTGGGCATTTCCCTAAGTTATTGGTAGGTCCTCAATGTTCGGGGATGTTACCATTTCAATATTATATCTATGAAGTTGCTATGTCGAAAGACACTATTTCATTCCTTTATCTTTGAGACTATTTATGTAAGCCTATATATGGCTCTTTGTATTGAAGTATAAGTTATGCCCAAATGTTGTAATACTATTTAGATTGTTTAATGTGATACAATGTTATCAGGCTATTTCATATATATTGGTTTTGTTGCCTAAACGAGAATCCTATGTAAGCTTCAATAAGCGAGGAGTCTATGTAAACTCCATTTATCATATGTGAGAGGTATATGTATACCTCATTATGTAAAAAATTATAATTTTTCGCATTTTTGACCTATGATATGTTATGACAAATGCTAAGGGCTTGTCCAGGTCCTCTCTGAGGACGACGACACCAGTTACGTCTAGGGGGTGCTCCCCGGTCATGACAGGGTGATTGTCGATTGATAGACAAAGTCATCCCACTTCTTTCCGGTAAGGCCTACCTATTCGACAGAAGATTATGCTAGATTATATATCAAAGTGGTAATGAGACTTCAAGAGTTAGCGGGGGTTCATCCGATATTTCATGTCTCCATGCTGAAGAAGCGTTTAGGTGATCCTTCATTGGTCAATCCAACTGAAATTTTGGGATCAAAGATAAATTTTCTTATGAGTAGATTCCGGTGCAAATTCTAAATCGCCAAGTTCGCAAGTTGAGAACAAAAGAAGTTGCATCTGTCAAAGTCCTTTGGAGGAACGAATTTGTTGAGGAAGCTACTTGGGAATATGAAGAGAATATGAGTAAGAGATACTCACATCTATTTGATTCCGAAGAAAATGCAGAGGAATGTACAAATTCACTTTTTAGTACTCTCTAAGTTATGATTAAGCATGTTGTTGTTGCATTTGCTAGACTGGGTGATTGAACTTGATGTCACTACCCTTAGTATAATAAGAATAACCTGATTCGAGGAATAATTTTCCTAAGGGGTATATATTGTAAGATCTCGCAACTAGAAAGAACTAGAAGGAAGTGTAAAACCTGGAAATAGTTACTTTTAGAAAGTAAAAGGAAATCTAGAAATTTTTAGGTCACTTAAAAAGTGATTTTTTGTCAACTTTAAATGGTAATAACTCCTAGATCAGGATGATTTTTTTGTAGTTCTAAATATGTTTGGAAAGCTCGTGGAATTATTTTTTCAACGTCGCCGAGTTTGCGCAATTCCAAGTTTGTATGAGTGAGTTATGCCCTTTTGGAAGTTGGGCTATTTAATTAAGAAAATGTCTAATTCCTTGATTTTAAAGGGTATTTTAGTCTTTTCACTACCCTATTGATTTAATACATTTTAGGAGTTTAATATGGGTTAAATCAGAACTTAGTCAATCTTAGAAGTTGGGAATTTTCACGTTAAGGCTAAGGAGAAAGGAGAAGACAAAAGAAGAAGACAAAAGGGTAAGATTCGCCAAGATTGATCTAGGTTAATCATGGTTTAACCAAGGATTTGCTTCGATCAGGTAGGTGAGTCTATATTAACGTTGATTTTGTTCACCGACGTGTCAAGCATATCTGATTTAGCGAGATTTTATCCCAAAATGAATGGATTTTGAATGTTCATGAATGTTGTTCTTGAATTGATTTTGTTCTAGAATATGAGATGAGATTTAGGAGTTTTCTTGATGATTTTGGTGTTTTTCTTCAATTCATTGGGTTAGATCCTTGTATATATGATGTGGGTGCATAAATCTTAAGTGAAAGTGTGAGAAGGAACTGAGTTAAAATGATTTGGGATCAGAAAACGAGTTGAAAAATACATTAAGCATATCAGGAGAGGGCCAGACACGGCGCTTCCCATCTGCGCTAGAGGGACTTGGAGGCGCGCTTGCAGTGCGCCAAAATAGGGTCTCTGAACTTAAGTTTTGGCACAGCGCGCCCTGGAAGCGCCCGAATCAACGTTTTTCACCTAGTTTTTGTAATTAAGATTGCTTAAACTTTATTAAGTGTTTTAGAACATCCTAAAGTTTTTAGTTGCTCTAAATAACTTCGAAACATATAGAAATCATATAGAAAGATGAGTTTCAATCGTGAATCCATAACTTCAAATTCAAGGATAGTTAAGAGTCAAGTCTAGAAAGTTCTTAGAGTCTTTTCAAGAAGTCTTTTCCAAATGCTTTTAACTTTTTATAAACACTTAAAGATCAAGTTTAGTAAAGAGTAAAATATAAGGAGAAGGAGTTAATTTCAAGCTTCGTTAGTCTTTCACAAACGTTTTAACTTCGTTTTAAGACTTAAGTTTGAGTTCCGTTCAGAGTAAAGTGAAGTCTTTTCTTCAAAGAAGTATATGGGGACTAAGTATTCCCAAAGAAGTATAAACATGTTTTTCACATTTAAACAAGAAAGGAAACTGAGATAAGCTCCATTGAGCTAGTTTTTCAGTAAAAAGGAAACTATGATTCACAAGAGACGCTTAAGCTAAGTTAGAGAAATTATTTCAAACTAGAGAAGAAGTTGTTTTAAAAACATATGAGCCAAGTATATTTTGGGAGTATGATTGTGAACCGATATGGAGATGCGAGTTCATATTAACTCAAGCCCCATAAACGATGTATCCATCATGGACAGAGAAAGGATCATAGTTTTTAGATGATTCCTCAATGCTTTTTAGCATAGACTAGTGGATCCACTTAGTGAGTTCAGGTTCTATACCGATGGAAAGGTATATAATGGTCCTTGGCAACGTGAGGTAAATAATTGTACCATCACTTAGTCTCATAGTGATGATTTTCGGTTAGAAAATCTCCTACACAAGTTATTGTACTTTCATATACATCAGTTATTGTATTTTACATATATTCAGAGTTATGTTGTATTATTTTGTATACATAGAGTTGACATCATGTATTTGAATAAGTTTTTCTGTATGTTGCACCTACTTTAAAATGTTTAATAATGAAATGAGTTTAGTTTAGTATACATGAGATGAGAAGAACTAGATAATTATTTCTTTCACAACCTCTACCAAGCCTATGTTTGTTAGCATTCAACTCGCATACTCGTATATTCAGTGACTGATGTCAGCTGGCCTGCATCGTCTTATGATGCTGACGCAGGTAACCAGGATCAGCATCCATCGCCTCGTTGATCCAGCTTGAGCACTCAAAGTTTGTTGGTGAGCCTCCTTGCTTTCTGGAGAACTCCTTTTATTTTGTTTTCACTATTTCAGTATTAGGATAATTTGGGGTATTGTCCCAACATCCCTCTTTGTATTAGACGCTTCATAGATATACAGTTAGTAGTTTATTAGTATTTACATTATCATTCTATGTTAAAGACTTGTGTTACCATTTTGGCTAAGTTGAATGTTGATTTTTTTAAAACATTCCAAATATTATTATTAAGTTATTTGAGTAAGTGCGTTTAATCCTTATAAATATGCATATATTCTTCCGCTAAATTAAGTAAGTCAGACCAAGAGTACGCTCTAGGCCAGCAATGGTCTTCGAGTGTCGGTCACGCCCAGGGTGTAGGCTCGGAGCATGACAATGCTCATCTGTTGAGAAAGTTATGATCAATTGTAATAGTTTATCAGTTACTTGTTGCAACAGATGACACATATATTGGAAACAATTAATATTTCTTGCAATAGATTATAACATGTTGCAACAAATAAGTCATATGTTGAAATAATCAAGAAAATATGAATATATGTCACAACAGGTTATAATCTGTTGCATTAGGTTACAGTTAGTTGAAAGGTAATTATAATTAAATAACTTTATTATTTATTAATTATGGATTAATGAATCATTTCATATTAAATTGATCAATTGATTACTATATTAATACAAATTCAGTTAGTTAATCATGTAATTAATCTAGAATGCATTGAGATTCTAATTGAACTTATTAATTGAGTGGTAATTATAATTAAATACCTTTATTTATTACTAATATGGATTAATGAAGCATTTCATATCAAATTAATCAATTGATCACTTTATTTAAGACAAATACAACTAGTTGATCATGTGATTATTCTATCATGCATTGAGATTGTAATTGAACTTATTAACAAAAAGTTAATTAAATTAAATAAATTTATTTATTACTAATTATGAGTTAATAAAGAATTTCATATCGAATTAATCATTTGATCACTTTATTTAAGAATTAAGACAAAATACAGTTAGTCGATTATGTAATTACTCTTTACTGTATTGAATATGCAATTGAACTTATTAATTAAAAGGTAATTATAACTAAATAACTTTATTTATCACTGATTATAGATTGATGAAACATTTCATATCAAATAAATCAATTGATCACTTTATTTAAGACAAATACAATTAATTAACCATGTTATTACTCTATAATATATTCAAAATATAACGAAACTTATTAATTGAAAGATAATTACAATTAAATAACTTTATTTATCACTAATTATGAGTTAATAAAGCATTTCATATCAAATTATCAATTGATCACTTTATTTAATACAAATACAATTATTTCGATCATGTAATTGCTCTATAATGCATTGACATGGTAATCTAACTTATTAATTGAAAGATAAATATAATTAAATAAACTTTATTTTTCACTAATATTGGGTTAAGAAATCATTTAGTATCAAATTATTCAATTGAACAGTTTATTTAAGTCAAATATAATTAGTTGATCATGTAATTACTCTATAATTTATTGAGATTGTAATTGAACTTATTAATTGAAAATAATTATAATTAAATAACTTTATTTATTACTTATAATGTATTAATGAAGCATTTCACATCAAATATAGAGAGAGTCGATTGAAAATATCAAGCATATATGCTCATCCATTGCAACAGATGAATCATCCGCTGCAACAACATTGCAACATATAAGCATATATGCTTGGTTATTTTTAGAGGATAAATCATCTATTGCAACTGATAATACATATTAACATTTGTTTGTAATAAATTTATTTATTTGTTGCAACAGTTGATCGATAGATAATGCAGGAGATAATGTATCTGATGCAACATATGGAAAATCTCTTGCAACAAATGAGCATAACTAATATATTTTATATAGGGATAATGCACAAGTTCTCTCTCAACATATGCCCAAAATCTTAGAGACACACTTATAATATACTAAGGTCCTGTTACCTCCCTGAACTTATTTTATTAATAATTGTCTACCCTTTTCGGCCTACGTGGCACTATCTTGTGGGTCCAACGCTGGTTAATATTTTTCAAGGAGTAAAAAATTACTTATAAAATAAGTTCGGGGGGTAATAGGACCTTAGTATAGTATAAGTGTGTCTCTAGAATTTCGAGCATAGGTTGAGGGGGTACTTGTGCATTTTCCCTTTTATATAATAAATATGAACATACATAATCTATCAAAATGAGTTAAATTTATCAAATTCTAAGTAAGTAAATGACAAAGTTATTTCACTACTACAATAATTATGGAGCATTTCGAATCAGACATGTTATTCTTTTGTGATCAATATTTTACATATGGAACACTTCTTTTTTCCTGTTGAAAATGATCGTCTGACTCTACGCCTCCTATCTATTCGCCTTCTTCCCAATTTTTTTAGGTCAACATATGAAGAATATATTTTTCTCTTCAAAAACTCCAAAGAAACAATTCAAGAATCTTCAGGATGTACCAGATTAATTTACTCACAATATGCAATTACGTATTTTTCCATCGAATAATATGTTGAATACTCATAAATCTGATTTTGAATTGTGCATCATATTAGGCTCAAAGTTCTACTATAGCATGTAGATAAAATATTTCGTTCAAGTCAAAAACTCTACATGTACACATTCTTCTTTGAAGATCGACTGTGGCAACATCATCATCACCGTTGATACTGACTTGTAATTGGCTATTTCATGGGCCAATAACTTGTTTTTTCAAATTGTTTACTTTGATACTTATTTTTTCTACTGAAGAAACAAGTATGTTTTGTGAGTTGATCAACTCCATACGCCTCTTGTGAAATAATTTTGCAAATCTCCTTTTTATTTTATGAAATAAAGTGACGATAGGAATTTCTCTTTTAACTTCAAATATTGCATTCACGGATTTAACAATGTTTTGCTGTCAATTTACTATACCTATACAAAAAAATGACTTAATAAGAAGTATAATCATAATAAATTCAAACAAGATACTCAATATATAATATTGTACATGTTTCCTCGGGAAATGTCCTGCTCCATCTATGAAATCCAACTAATTTGATATGTTCGGCTGCATTGGTTACCATATCCCTTATTTGATTGAAATGTTCATAGAACTCAACTGTATTATCCTCTTTCGCTGCATTATAAAAATGAAATATGACATTTGAATTGTGAAAAATTATTTCGAATATTTTATTCAAGGTGCCTCATGCAACAATCATAATGAGCTGATGGACACAAAATTGAAACCATCTTTCAGATACTTGAATGTCTATAAAAAATTATGCAGAGCTCATTAATATCATCTACATAACTTCTAATTTTTTCAAAAGAAATTATCCATACGAGGCATCACATTCTTTATCCACTAAACAAAAAGCCACCAAAAAAATATGATTCTCCGCATCTTGCATTGTCGTCGATAACAAAACTCCTTCATACTTTCTCTTAAGAATATCACATCGACAGTTATGACTTTTCTCAATTGTTTAAAACCATAAATCCAAGCCAGATATTCTATTTAAAAAGTACTTAACATTTCCATTTTCATCAACCTGCAATGAAGTCTTACTTCCCTGATTTGTAGACTCAAGCATATAGTGGTATGTATCAAGAACTCCATATCCTTGATCATGTGTTTCCCTAATTAAAGACTTTGCAATTTTCATGTCCTTATATATATTTTAATAACTCACTTTACAATCCAATTATATACATAGTTTATTTTTCATATCTCTGGTAGATAGACTTTTACCACCAGGAAGCTATTTTTGAAGTATTTACTAAAGACCTTTGTTATGGCATGTGAATTATGACTCGTAATACACTCCGAACCGAATATGTAACACCTTGAATAAGTTCTAATACAAAATCAGTTAAAACTTATGAATTTTTGCAACCCTTAACCATCACTTTCACTCTAGATGCAAATATTTATAATAATACACACTACGTGAGTTAATCACCTTCACGAGTCTAAGATCTTGTTTCAAGCAAGCAATACGCAATGAATTGACTAGTTCTTCCTTGTTCTTGAATGTCCTTTTTATGTAAAACTTATTTCATCATGTTGAAGATTGTTCAACTGTTTTTATTGAGAACTGCCCACTATGTTAACAATAGGTGTATTGATTCTCCTCTACATCATGTTCATTCTCATCATCTGACATATTCATGTTCATCCCATTCAATTGATCATTTAACATGGTTTGTTGGTCTTGTTCAACATTTTCATTCTTTATTGATTCTTCAACACTTTCTTAAAATGGGCTTAGCTGCATTACTCAGATAAGCACACAAACGAAGTTATTGCGTATATTAAAAGGTAGGACCCTCTGATTTTCAAAAGACTTGTGCATGTAACGAATGAAAGATCATTTGGTTGAATTTTAGTGCACAATAGGTAATGATTGAGTTCGCAAAATCATCATACAAAATGACCCTTCGAATTGTCATCAAATATTGACTCTAACATGTCACCATCCTTTCCCCGCTAAGTAAATTGATTGTTCTACTCGATAAATTCACCATAACAATCAACACCTATTATTAATGATTCTTCCATTAACGGTACCTAACAATATAAATATTTATGAATGATTATACAGTAAAGTTGAGTGGCTACGTACAATTTATAATTCATATTCACAATTACTCTCCAAACAAGGTTGCAACAAGTAGGTCATTCGTTGCAAACAGATGACTCACTTGTTGGATACATGTCTAGAACCTTAAACTTATTCAACATGTAAGTCAATTTTTATAACAGTTGATTCATCTGTTATAACAGATAACTCATATGTTGCACTATATGACTTACATGTTTGACAAACTTATTATTTTGTCCTAATTTGACCTGGTACTATAACATGTATCCGACATGTAAGACATTTGTTGCAATTGTGAGTCATTTGATGTATCAGATGACTCATCTTTTGCAATAACTGACTTGTCTATTGAGATAAACTTTAAACTTCTGGTCTTGTTCCAGCTTGACCTGGTACGGCAATATGCATTCAACAAGTAAGTCATATGTTTAAACAAATGAGTCATCTGGTGCAACAAATGACTCATCTATTGGAATAAATGAGTTATGTGTTGGGACAAACTTCTGGTTCTATCCTAGCTTGATCGGGTATTATAATATACATATCCAACAGGTAAGCCATTTGTTGCAACAAATGACTTCAACATTAGATAGTTGATTGTAAATTATTAAAGAAACAGTCAAAATACCCAGATGAAATATTAGACTAAAAATCATTAATTTCCTTACCAAAATCACCTATGAAATAATGCCTAATAATGTAGAAATCAAATTTGGTCCAATAATAGTACTACCAACAATATGAATGTAACGACAAACAATAGAAGAAAAAAATGAACAATAAGAATACAAATAATGATGAACAAGAAAAAAAAGAATGAGGATGAACAAGAATAAGAGCAGCAACAGGAGATCAACAACAATGAAAGAATAGCGAAGAGAGAGAGAGAAAAGGGAAAAAGTAGCGGTGAGTTGTGGGTGCCCTTTTCCCCTTCGTTTCTTATTATTAGGATGTTATATAAGACGTGTCAAAGTATTAAAAAAAAACTTGGAGATGAGATTCATCCCCTCAATTCTCAATTTAAAAACAGAATAGGGCCTAAAATACCCTTGAAATATTGAAAATGGTACACAATTACTCTTCATCCATCTATTGGCTCCAAAATGTTCTTTTAACCCACCTATTGGCTCCAAAATACCCACATTCACCTTTGGGTTCAAAATTAACCACTTATTTAATGGTTTTATATTTAAACTATTTAAATATTTTTTTAAGTAGTTGGCGCTCGACTATTAGATATAATTTAATTTACTAATATCATTTATAAACCAACCCACTACCGACCCATTACTAATTAAACTCCACCCAATTAATAAACAACTTATAATATCAAAATCGCCCTAAACCCTACTCAAACATGACGAAATTACAGATTCCTTAAAATGACATCCAAAATTATTTAATTCGAATTAAACCCAATTAAATTTAGGTTGAGCCGCTTATTTAGGACACTTTCAATAGGATTCCCTTTCAAGTTTGAATTCAAATTTTATGATTAAAGGTAAAGAAGTAGTACATCCCTAATTAATTTATGCACTTTTTAAATATAATTTTATAAATATTTATTATATGTTTTAAATACTTTAATATATTCTTTTTTATAAAAGTTATTCATAAAGTAACATCACATCATTGAGAGAAATGAATAATTAAGATGAACATAGTCATACTTTTAAGTTTATCGGTAATTTTAGTTTTGACACTTGAATTATAATATGTTTTGATTGAGGACTTGAATGTATGATATTTTCGCCTCAAATTTTTAGAAACAGTCATTGACAAAAGTTTTCTGTTGTTTCATTAGTAATGGGGCGGGTTTATTAATTGGGTGATTTAATTAGTAATGGGTGAATAGTAGATAGATTTATAAATTATATTAATTAATTAAATTATAACAATAGTTGAGCGTCATGTATTAAATTTTTATTTAAATAGTTTAAGTATATAGTCGTTAAATAAGTGGTCAATTTTGAACTCAAAAGTGGATGAGAAGGGTATTTTGGAACCAATAAGTGGATGAGAAAGGTATTTTGGAGTCAATAGGTGGATGAAGGATAATTTTATACCATTTATGATACTTCAAGGATATTTTAAATCCTTTTCCAATTTAAAAATTATCACCCCTACACAATAATTAAGACTTGAGTCACCTATTCCTAGTTTTGAAACTTCTCTATCTCACTTAATTCATTGTCTCGAAAAGCCTTTGCGCTGATAAGAAAACTTGAGAGTTAAAAGTAGTACTATTAATAACACTAATATTAAAATTATCACCTCAAAGCAATAATTAAATCTTGTATCACTTTTTCTTTGTTTTAATATTTTATTTTGTCACCTTCAATAAAAAAAATTTCCAAGAAAGCCAACTTCAAAATTGAGGTGCACCAATTTCCAAGGCGACTAATGCCTAATGGCCCTTGAAATCTTCCTACGACTTGTATGATTTTTATTTTGTTCCGTATTTAGCGCCTTAACTTGGTTATCAATGCGGACGAAACTTACTATGGCGTCTTTTGCCAGAAGCAGATACGTAACAACCAATTCTCACAATTGCCAACTATGCACTCTACCTCTTCACTTTAACTCTCTAAGCAACTATGATGTTTCCTCAACTAACAAAATATTACATGATGTTGTAAAGTATGGATCTTTAACCTCTGCACGCCATATGTTTGATGAAATGACTAAACGTGATGTTGTTACATGGAATATCATGATTTCTGGATATAGTCATAATGGGTTCCCAAGAAAATCACTGCACTTGTATAATAAAATGGTTTCTAACGGTATTATAGAGAATTCATCTACTTTCTCCTCTATATTGACCATATCTGCAAATGCAGGTTTGTTCAAACAAGGGGTTGAGATTCATAGCAGAGTTGTTGTTTTGGGATGTAGTATGAACTTATATGTTGCTAGTTCACTTATTAATATGTATATAAAAATGGGGTTTATAGATTTTTCTTTTAAATTGTTTTATGACTTACCTAAACGAACTTTACCCATATGGAACTTGGTTTTAGGCGGAATTTGTGAATTGGGTCGGTTGAGTGAGTTCTTAAGATTGTATAGTGATATGAAGATGGAGAATGTCGAGCCTAATGGGCTGACGTTTTGTTATTTGATTAATGGTTGTTGTAAAGAGATACTTGTTGATGAGGGAAGGCAGTTGCATTCACATGTGATTAAGACGGGATGGTTAGGATCAAATTTTTTTTTAGCTAATGTATTGGTGGATTTTTACTCTGCTTGTGGTATTTTGGTTGATGCTGATAAAGCATTTGAATGTATTCCACCTCAGGATGTCATTTCATGGAATTCAATGGTTTCAGTTTATGCTGCTAATGATTTGTTACGTGAAGCTGTTCGAGCCTTAGAAGAGATGAGATTGTGGGACAAAAATCCCTCTTCTATGTCATTCGTGGCATTGTTGAATTTATCAAGTCGCGGAAAGGAACTGCTATTTGGAAAACAAATACATAATTTTGTTATAAAACTGGGTTTTGATTGTGGAAGTGTCCTCATTCAGTCAGCTTTGATTGATATGTATGGGAAAAATGATGACATTCAAAGTTCAATAACTGTATTCCGGTGTTCACGTGAGAGAAGTCTCGAATGTTGTAATTCAATGATGACATCTTTGCTGCATCTTGGTTTCCTACACGATGTATTTGAGCTTTTCAGTCAGATGGGTTGTGAAAATATTGTGTTTGATGAAGTAAGTTTGTCCTCAACAATTAAGGCATTATCATTGTATTCCTCTCCTAGCTTGGATAACTGTTGTTTGTTCCATTGTTGTGCAATAAAATCAGGTTTTGATTCTGATAGTATGGTCTTATGTTCTCTGATTGATGCATATTCAAGATCTGGACATATTAGATTCTCTCAGCAGATTTTTGAAGCACTTCGCTCACCTAATATTTTCGGTTTCACTTCAATAATTAATGCATATGCTCAGAAAGGAATGGGATATGAATGCCTTGCAGTGTTTGAAGAAATGATCCAAAAGGGTCTAAAACCAGATAAAGTAACATTCTTGTGTATACTGTTGGGATGCAACCATTCAGGTCTAGTCGAAGAGGGGAAAAGGATTTTTGATTCTATGAGGACTCTCCATGATGTCTATCCAGACAGGCGGCACTATTCATGTATGGTTGATCTTCTAGGTCGTGCAGGTCTAGTCAATGAGGCAGAAGAGCTGCTAATGCATGCTTCATCGGAAGGAGATTCTGTCATGTGGAGCTCACTTTTGCGAAGTTGCAGGATTCATCAAAATGAACATGTTGGAAGAAGAGCAGCTAAAAGGTTGATGGATCTTGAGCCAGAGGATCCTTCTTTTTGGTTACAGGCCTCAAATTTTTATTCTGAAATTGGAGAATTTGAGGCTGCCGTATACATTCGAGAGGTTGCAGTGGCAAGGAAGATGAGCAGAGATATTGGCTATAGTTTAATTCGGGTGCATGAGTTCCATTAAATATACACTCAAACAAAAAGAGGGAAAAAAGGACATCATGGCTGTTTGGTCTGCAGGACATGCTGGATATACTTTTTCTTTAAAAAAATATATCTACCAGAATGGAGAGACTTTGTCTGCCTCTATACTTTTGAAGCAAGGATACTGTGCTGCTTGTTAACCAACTCTAATACCAAAATACAATACAAGTTTCAGAAGAAATTTATGTGCATTGTTTGGTCTCTCCATTTACCAAGTAACTTTTTTCTAGTGCCCTTCATCTTTTTCAAGATTTCCACATTTATTGATGAAGTAAAACTACTGTAACGGTAATTTGACTGTCTAAAAGGGGAACCTTTGAAGATCGGTGCTGTAACATTTGTTGTTGTATGGGTGAGAAAGAATCTAGAGGAGCATTTTACTTATGAATAGTATGTTGAACCATGGCTGAGGAGTAAAGCAACAATCTCTAAAATGATATTCTTACACTTAAAGTGTGGGCTTGTAGAAAATTAAACACCTTTATCTACTTTCAAGCCAAGCCATATAACCCCACTAAATCATCCATTTTCAGCACTAATACATCCATATAAATTAATACTCTATGGTCTCCTTTGATTTATGTAAAATCTAGAAATACAGAACGAATACCAGAACCCCCTAAATCATGGTTAAGATACTCTTCTTCTTGTTTCTTGTTTGGCTAATGGGGGCTCTTGGAGCTGCAAAAAACAACTTTTTGGATGATGTCATCCTGTCAGAGCTTGATGATTTGGATGTAGAAGACAGTGACGAAGCAGAGTTGTTTGACCTCCCCAGATGGGGAATTGATCGCGGCAACAAGATTCTTGTCAATGTTGATAGCTTTGGTGCAGTTGGTGATGGAACTTCAGATGACACCAAGGTAATTCATTTTAAAACTGAAATATTCGCCACAAAGATTTGCGGATCGACTTCTACCTGTTTTTGATTACACTAGATTAATGGATTGAAAAAGTGATGGTTAAAAGAAAAAGATTGAAAAAGTGTTCGGCAAGTAGAAATATGACCATCCTGTATTTACTCCATTCATAATCGAGGTTGTCTTTCATACTTATTGCTTACAGGATTCTAGTTTTACTGATTAGTCTCCTCTTCTAGTGGAGTGTACAACATAGACTACCAATGCTATCTTTTTCTTGAGTTGTAGATTATCTGTGTTGTTGTTTTATCTGTGCAATTTGTAAGTACTTTCTCCCACTTTGTCAATTGTACTATCTCAGGCTTTCGTTGATGCATGGAAGCAAGCTTGTTCAACACCAAAATCAGTCCTCTTGGTCCCTGCAGGACGAAGTTATCTAGTAAATGCAACAAGGTTCCGAGGGCCTTGTGTGGGCATACTGAGAGTCCAGGTTACACTTATTGCTTCTATTTCACGTCTTGTTTCAGTTTTTGTCCTCCATTTTACTAGTATTTACTCTAGAGAAACTTATACATACTATACTTGGTTGAAATTGTTATTGTTTCCATTATAGCATCTATTAAGACAGCTCAAGTGTTCCTTACTATTGTCATAAACTGGAAATGTGATTAAACAGATTGAAGGAACTATAGTAGCACCAGATGATCCTAAGAACTGGAATTTTGCAAAGAACGGACGAATTTGGCTTGGCTTCTTTAACTTGACTGGAGCTCTGTTCCAAGGAGGAGGTGTTGTTGATGGATCAGGCAGCAAATGGTGGGCAGCTTCATGCAAGAAGAACAAGACTAATGTAACTAACGCATGGACTACTTATATGTTCTTTTTTGTTTTGACAGATAAAGATTATAGTCTTTTTCTTTCTTGTTTTTTCTTGTTTTGGATTTTCTCCCGATAACAGCCATGCGTAGCAGCACCAACTGTAAGTGGACTATCATGAGGATCTCATGTTTAACCCTTATCAGCATTGTGAGATCAACTCACACAGGATTCTAAATTGCAGGCTTTAACTATATATGGAAGCTCAGGTATAAAGGTGAGGGACCTAACAATCCAAAATGGCCAACAGATGAATTTTGCCATTTCTCGATCAGACTCTATAAGAATAACTGGTGTTACGGTGTCTGCTCCTGAAGACAGTCCTAATACTGATGGAATCCATATAACTGAATCAACAAATGTTGTACTCCAGAATTCCAAAATTGGAACAGGTCTTGACATCTCCCATGTTATCTACATTCAGATCTCCTTATTTGACTAATATTGACCTCATGAACAAAAGTTGCTATATTATGTGATCTCGTGTATGGGATAAGACAGACTGCAGAAAAGAATCTCTTTTGAAAATAACATTTAGTGTGCAACTGCATTGCTTTCTTAAATGTGCCTCTCAAATAAGGCACTTCTTACCTACCATATAAACCTTGGCTTGAGCTCTGTGCATCTCTCACTTTACTATATAAAATACCTAGCTTGAAAACACGTACGAGCCCACCTTCCATGCTCTCTGTTTTTCTTAAATAAACTGGCACATGCACTGTTATAATGGACGTGCCTTTATTGGTATCATGAATATGCTTTATGATCAATAAAAACTGATTGCCTTCCTTTCTAATTAGGTGATGATTGTGTCTCTATTGTCAATGCTAGTTCTCATATCAAGATGAAGAGAATTTACTGTGGACCTGGCCATGGAATCAGGTAGTGCAATTTCCAGTTCTCATTGCCCTTTAAAATTACCTTTTGAAGCTTTGCAGAAGGCATTTAAGAGTAAAAATAAATTCGATTGTCAAATTATGGAAGAATAAGTGAAAATATCATTCTCAAGTTGTCTTCTAAACTGATTCTGTTGCATGAATGATGCCTAATCAGCATTGGGAGCCTTGGTAAGGACAACTCTGTTGGTATAGTTACTGGGGTTGTACTTGATAATGCGTTTCTCAGAGGTACCACAAACGGTCTGCGGATCAAGACATGGCAGGTATGCCCTTTTTTGCATTGTGTAGCACTAAAATTTATCCCTATATATGGTATTACCTACAGGATTGTTTGAAAATTAAGACATTTTAGTTGATTTTACTACAGCTCTCCTTTTAATTATCAAATATCTACAGTCTCCGTGCACTTTACATGGAAAAGATCGATTTAATTATACAATATTCTGAGCCCCTGCGAGGAAAAAGCTTTCCCAGTTCTCAATGGCACCTAGATTTTGTCTGATAATTCAAGAAATAATTTTCATTTCATCTTAGGAAGAGAATGACAAAAAGTTGTTTTCTTAGGGAGGATCAGGTTATGTGCGTGCAGTGCGCTTCCAAAATGTAAGGATGCAAGATGTTTCCAATCCTATCATCATTGACCAATTCTATTGCGACTCACCGAAGTCCTGCCAGAATCAGGTATTCTTCTCAATTTTCATGTTTTCAATTGATAACGTATTACTTGGCGAAGGAAATAAATAAGATTCCTTCCAATAGTTGGGAAAGTTGATGTGACAGTGTGTCTTTTTTTCTTTACATCATAGACATCTGCAGTTGAGATAAGTGAGATAGTTTACCGGAATGTTAGTGGTACTTCAAAGAGCCAAAAGGCAATCAAATTTGCATGTAGCGACAACGTGCCCTGCAGCCATATTGTTCTTAACAACATCAACTTAGAGACCAGAGATGGTACTGCTGAGGTCTACTGCAACTCTGCCACAGGGATTGGTTATGGTTATATTCATCCATCAGCAGAGTGTCTCAACTCATCTGACAAGAAAATTAAGCAGAAAATGGATGCTCGACTTGTCGAACCAAGGGAAGAATACATCGTTCATACTGAATTATGAATCGCCATCACTCAAACACATATTTTTAATATAAATCTCGTAGTTTAGTTCTTACTGATTTGAGTAATCTCAGATTCTGAGGTTCCTAACTAGGTAAGATAACAGCTAAATACTGTTATACAGCGATTCATTAAAAATATTTATATGAGACATATTGTATTATTATATACATTATTTTCTTTCATGTTAAGCTCAATGTAATACACAAATTTATCAAGACGGCCATTTTCTCATAGCTATGGTGACTACTCCCTCTCAAATATTCTAAACCTTTTATTTTTAATTAAACATACTAATGCACTTCTCAAAATTAATCAACAAAAAATCAGAAAATTTTCATTTTCTTTATACGTTTGGATTCATCTCCAATTTTTTTTCTGAACAACAATCAGAAAATTTTAATAGATTCTTTTATGGAGTATACGTTTGTCTATGTGTCCACTTATATAGTGAATGATTTAGTTTATAAAATTAAACTTATACACAAGATTACATCATTGGTTCTTAGAAGTATAAAGTTTATATTTGTAAATCTAATATGAAAATTAGACAAAGATATCGATATAATTGTACACTAATTACATATAATTTATCTTGATTATGAATATATAATAATTTTAACTTCTCATGCTAGTACATCTTATATGTATTAATAGGATCAAGTCAAGATAGTATTTCATATTGACTTAATAAATAACTTCTCTAGTTCATTAAATATTCTTATACTCTTAGGCTTGGTATAATTATTATTAGCAATGTATATTGTTTATTATATTGCTTTATAAGAAACAAGATTCTTTTATGAGTAAATATGTCTAGTAAATTATATAATAACAATATATATTGGCAAAATAATAGTTTGTTAATAAAATTCATATGTCGATTTGAAAATTGATGATACGCTTTTATAAAACTTTTTAGTTTTATGTGTAAAAATCGACAGATAAATTTTATGTCCGTCAAATAGAATAAGTTAAAGCAAAAATCTAAAGAAAATAGTCAAAATCAAATAATTAGTCATTTAATGGATTAGTATTTGAATCTTATGGGGAGTTAAATGAGATTTAATTGATGAATTCTGAAATTAAACTGAGGAGTTATATTGTGGTGGCTTGCCAATATTTTTAGGTGGCACAAACTTGTTTCGAAAGAAAATCATCCATTTACCTAATCTGAGCATCAAAATGGCCAGTTTAGGTAGATATACACTTTGTTACTTATTGTTTCATAATATATTGTTATATTGTATTATATCATATAATATTGTTTAAATGAATATAATATTTAGATATATTGTCCGTCGTTATATGTCACATATCCATAATTTAAATAATAAATTTATCAAAAAACAAGGTATATTATAGAACTAAATACTATGAAAATGTAGGATAAAAAATGAAATGTGATTATTAAATAGTAAAGGCGGAATGATTTGGTAAACCCTGTACTTGTATGAGTTTATATTATGAATCATTCTACTTAACTATTTTATCAACTAAACACAAATATTATGATATATTAAGATATTTTAGTGATAATTTGTTGAAATTAATGGAGGAAAGAGGTTTATGGTGTTTCAAGTGAGGGGCAAAGTGATAAAAAAAAATGACTGAAAGTTATCAAAGATGAAAATATAGAAAAGAATGGTGATTTGTATGATTGATTAAGGTTTAAAGTCATTTTTGGCCCCTTAAAGTTATTCGCATAATTCACTTAGACACCTCAATTTAAGCTAGTATCGATTGAACACCTCTATCCTCTGGAATTTGAACCATTTGGACATTTTATGTAGATGTGACACAAAAAATAAAATTCACATCTTGATAAACATGTGAAATCAATATTTTAATATTTTTTCCTTTTCAGTTTTTTCTTTTTATTTCTCATTAGTTTTTTTTTTAAAGAAAAAAATCTTTTTTTTCTTCCTCTAATTTAAAACAACACACCTACTGCAATCACTTCTTCGGTACAATACATCACCATTTCCCCCCACAAATTTCCTTCTTTTTTTAAAAAAAAAATCATCTTATTGTCACTTCCGTGAATAAAAGATAGCGATCACCTCTTCTTTACCAAATGAAATGGTGATTATTATGTATGTCTTTTTTGCCGGAAGGAGATCATCTATGTGTTCTTTGCCGAAAATATTGAGATTATTATTTAAATATTTTCTCTCTCCCTCTCCACCTCTCCCCCACACACCCCTTCTTCCTCGCAAATCGAACAAAAAAAAATTTAAAATAGAAAAGCAAATCTTTTTAAGAAAACACTATCAATTTAAATGAAAATAAGAAAGAAGACATAAAGAGAAATAAAAAGAATAGAGTCATAGATAATAGGAAAAATTACATGGAAAAACAAACTTATATCAATAAATTACTTAAAGTAGCTACTGTTTGCTTTATTTACCATCCGCCAATTATTTTTGGTCATAATTACGGTCGTCAGTATAAGCGTGCCTTTCCCCCCTTTTTTATCCCAGTTCACACGCTATTTGTGCGTCTCTGCAAAAGAAAATATTTAAACCTTTCACCTTAAATTCAAAATTTCAACCTCTCCCTCTCAATTTATTCTCTCAGATTTTTCAGGTAATTGTTTTTTCGATTTCATGCTTATTTCATTATTTTGTATTGTATATTACTGCGAATTTTTTTGTTCCTTTTTAGTTTTTTGATTTTTATAGATCCAAAATCATAAATGAAGAAGAAACACCTTTTAAGAGAATCACTAGAGGTATACAACTGAATCAACAATTTTTGTGTGATTTTCCATCTATTTCTTTGGGATAACTCAGAATTTTGAAGAAACTTCAGGATCCATTGTTAAATCTCGAATTTATCAACAAGAGAGTATGTCCAAGTCTGGTAATACCCCATTGAAGATGCAAGAAGTCATGCATGTTGCAAAATCAAAAGGGAACCAAAAAAGTGGATAAACATAAAGAAGACAAATTTGTTCATGTTTTGACTTCAAAGAAGAAGCGTAAAGTAAAAGAGATTGCATCTACAAGCAATAAACAAGACAAATTAGTTGAAATTTTGATTTCAAAGAAGAAGCGTAAAGTAATAAATATTGCATTTACAAGTAATAAAGAAGATGCGCAATCTGATTCAGTTGAACAACTACATTTTGAAAGAATTGAGGTAAATTGTATATATGTTTGAAGTTCAGATCTAAAGTTGTATGCATATCTTTAACTGTTTGAATATATTCATATCTTTATATGCAAAAATGAGATTCTATATTTCAATTGTTGTTGTAATTATTTTGATACATGTGTTATACTTATTTTCAAATTGTATAATTCTTTTTGTTTCACAGTTGTATTCATATTTGTATAACTTTGTATTTGTATGTAGATATTTACTTTGTTAAATTTTATATTTGTATATAGATATTCACTTTGTACAATTTGTATTTGTATATAGATATTCACTTTGTATAACTTTGTATTTGTATATAGATATTCATTTTGTATAAGTCTTTATTTGTATACAGATATTCACTTTGTATAAGTCCGTATTTGTATATAGATATTCACTTTGTATAGTTCTATATTTTATACTGTTTTTGCTATTCGTCTTCTATAACTATATATTTGAAATTGTATAATACATTTATATTATTTATTAGGGAGTACAATTTCTTCTCAAGGAAGATCCACTTTACACCCCACCCCACACATGCAATACTATATCAATATTGGGGTAATGAATCAATTGTCTCTAATCAAGTTGGGGCGGTCAGTGACAGTAAGGTACCAGACAAGCCAATTAGATCAAACGTTGATGTAGATAGTAGTGAACGTATCATAGTCACTCAGTTTTATTGTATCATTTATGTTTGTTTGGAATTCTGTATTAGCAGTAACACTTTTTGAATATTCCAATTTGATGGGAACAACATTTTATTGACTCTATTATTTTGTTTAATGAATTCAGTTTTGCGATTTTATTTGTTGATGTTTCACATATTATACAATTTTTTTCGTGAATATAACTGATATATATTAATTTATACAAATGAATAGTTTGACATGTTTTACAATAATTTTTGAATAATTATTCAACTTAATTGAGAAATCATTATACAAATGCAATTATTACTGTAGATACAACAAAAATTTGTATCAGTTGTCTTTTTAGTTTGCTTGTTAGTTTATATGTCATACGCAATTATATAGTCCAATTGAAGTATTTACAGGACTCATTAATCCTGCAAATGTCACCTTTTGATTTTCAAATTCGCCAATTTTTTTTATACAAAGTAATTTCAAAAATACCAAATATTATCTGCAGGTTGTATATCAAAATACGAAAAAATGCAGATATCAAGTCTACATTTATGTGAACATTAATTAATACAAACACTAACTCCAGATAAACTATAACTATCAATGAATTATGCATATTCACAACTTAAACTACTTTATACAATTTTACAAATTAAAATCACTTTTACCAACTAATTTATACAATAATTAACACATTTTAATTCTTTCAACTATTTTATACAATTAACCATTGAAATAACTCAATTAAACAACTGTAGAGATAAATTTAAATAGCATCTATGATCATGTATCAATACAACTAAAATAATATTCAAATGGCAAAAGCACATGCAATATTAAATGTATAAAATCATCATACACATTTAAAATTGAATCTTTTGTAAGCTTCTCAAGGCTGATTTTTACAAGAACATCTATTGTGACCTGCAATGCCACATGTACTGCAAGTATTTGTCCCCTTAGATTCAAACATCTCTCTTGCTAATTTGTCGCGAGACTTTTTTCTTGGCCTTCCAGGAGGATTTTTTTGAACACTGGAGGTAGAACTAAATCAGTCATTATATATCCAGGGACCACCCACTCTGTTTTATCTAGCAATAGGTATATTGGAAATTCATATTCAACACCGTTGTCGGTGTGTATAAATTCGAGCAGAACTCATCTGGTCCTAAACTCTTGAACTTCAAAACAACCCAAGCATGTTCAAACTACATAATTTCTACCTGTATCGTTGACATTGTGAACATATTCTGTTGATAGAAAAACCTGCCATATACAAAAATAAATCAAAACAGATTATCATGTATAAATTTATACAGAACTTAACTTTATACAATTAATCACTAAAACAGTTTAGTTATACAACTATAGATATAAAAGTCTACATTTATAGGAACACTAATTTATACAGTCACTAACTCCACATAAACTACAACTATCAATGAATTATGCATACTCAAGTCGCAATTCAACTAAAACTAATTTATACAATTTTACAAATCTAAATCACTTTATACAAACTAAGTTATACAAAAATTAACTTTATACTATTAATCACTGAAACAACTCAGTTATACATTTACAAATATAAAAGTTCACATTTATACGAACACTAACTTATACAGTCACTAACTACACATAAACTACAACTATCAGTGAATAATACATATTCAAATCGCAATTCAATTAAAACTAATTTATACAATTTTACAAATCTAAATCACTCTATACAAACTAACTCCACCAGAAACAATTGAAGCATACATTAAATCAAAGCTTCAATTACCGATTAAGATTTGAATTTCGATTAAACAGTTTATACAATTGAAGCAGTTTCTTCGATCTAAATATCAATCGATTCAACCGAATCTCCAGAGCATCAAACAGAAAAGAGATGAAACTATATACCTAAACCAAATCGATTCATTGTATTATATACCTGTTGTGTAATCAGCGGTAAAATCGACGCCGACTGACGATCTCAGAAGAAAATTGAGTTGCCGACGGTGATTTGGGATAGGAGGTACTCAATTCTGTTGCAGAAGGAAGGTACTCAATTCTGTTATAGAACGGGTATGATTTATAACGAGCGTAAATTAAGGATTTTTCCCTCTGAGATTACCGCCATTTACTTTTACAAAATTTGAATTCCTTTTGTATAAGCTATTACAGCTGTAGCTACTAGCTTCTGTATGTAATTAAGAAACTTTAGCTAAATTGAATAATAACTTTAACTATAGTGGCTATTTATGAAAGTTTCCCTTGATATTATATGTTAAAACCAATAATTTTTCTAAATGGAAGTTAACAATGGTGGACAAGATAGTTATGTTAGTAAAATAGAAGAAATGGAGAGGTTTGCGGAGGGTGGAGTGCGAAGATGGGTTAGGGGGGTGTATAATATATTTTTTTTAGTTCAAAGTATCATCTTTTTGGATTTTTGTTCTATTCAAAATTCATTTTTATGATTATTTTAAATTAAAATTTCATGTTTCTTCATTTGTATTGTCATTTTGCCGCCTCATACGCATGTGTATTACATGCACTTTCTCTTTAGACGAAGTATCAGAAAAATGTTCAATATGTATTTATTTTTTAAGAATGGAGTTTAATAAGAAACAAGGTCTGTTAACGTGTCCAAGTGAACTACACAGACAACTTTAAGGGTCACAAATGACTTAACACTACAAAAGAATTGTGTATTACATGGAGATTTTCCTTAGAATTAGTATGAAAATTTATAGAAAAATAAGTTTCCTGCAAACTTTCATACTAATCTCCACAAAAATTCTCATTTAATTCACATTATTTTTATTGTGTAAGTTATTTAGTGAAGTGGTGATAATGGAAAGGATGAAAAATTGTGATGGCGAGATGTAATGTAAAATGGTGAGAGAGGTGGTCAAAGGGAGAATAAAGGACGAATGAAGTGAAAAGCCAAGATTTTTTTTCTTTTTTTTTAACGAAAAATACAAATAAGTGAAGTGTCATTTAAATCTGACTTGGATGAGGATGTATCATTTGAACTTTAACGTTAATAATGATTTGTCATTGATTTTGAGCTTTTAAAGCTAAGAGGTTTAAAATGTTGTTTTTCATTGAATTTAAGAGTTAGTGGGCAAGGGTTAAGTAGAAGGGTCCACAATACAAACTCATATAAATATAAAGGTCTATCACATTATTTAATCAATAATAATAAAGACAATATAAAAAGAAAATATTAAAATAACGATGCGATCGCATCGAATAGTTTGTTACAAAAAATGATCTTTTCATCGTTATCTAATAATAAATTTCAATGATATAATACAATAAAATTTAAGTAACATACATTTTATTTAAACTAAGCATACAATAGAATTTCAGTACCGCTGAAAAAAGTGTCTTCAAATAGAAGAGTACTCCATTTCATGTAACTGTAAGCTATTATTATCACTCATGTGGGCTGTGGCAACCAGGATGCGTAACACAAGTTGGCTGTTGCTATGACAAAAATTAAATGACCATGCCTTTAGATTGCAGCAATCCAGGGGCGGACCCACATGGTGTCCGCCGGATGCTCGAGCAACCATTAACTTTGTTATGAAATATATATATTTATGTAGAAATCGATAGGTATTTGTATAAAATTAACATAGAGCACCCAATGAATAAATCATATAGTTGGCCCAATGGTTCTAGGATTGGTACTTAAGACTCTTTTAATGTTGTTGTACCAAGGTTCGAATCTCATTGTTAACACATATTTTTTTATAGTTTCACTTCAGAGCACCCACAACCTTAAAATCCTAGATCCGCCGCCACTGCAATCACCTATTTGACTCTTAGTGCTAGGTCCCTGTGCCCTTGTATTATTTTTTTCTTTTTTATGACATGTTAATTATAACGACTTTTGTATGCACTCTAATTAATTTGTCAGTCAATTAGTTATAACTCACATATACAAAATAAAGAGAAATTGATATGTATTTAGGGTGGTATTTATATGGATAATCACTCATATTTTTAAGTAAAAAACGAATAATACTCATATTATTCATATAAAAGAGGATAGTTAAATAGGTAAAAGATGTTCATTCATTAAAGAAAGAATNGGGGGGGGGGGGGGCTTGTACGAGGAAGGGTGGTAAAAAACATCAATAAACACTCAAATATGTCATTGAACTTTTAGAAATGATTCATATTTATGTCATCCATTAAAAGTTTGCTTCATCTATACCAATTACCGTTTAAGAAATGTTTATTAATGCCTTCTGTTAACTCTAATTTTGCAAAACCATTTTTTAAATTTTGTAAAACCATTTTTTACACCCAAACAAGTTTTAATACTTCTTAATTAAAATTTTGGATCAAATATACTATTTTTGTTTCTTCTTCCTCAACAAAGCATGAACATAAACAACTCAGAAATTAATGATGCGACTTAATTATGCTCGAATTTTTGACCAAAATAACTTATTATTTAAATCAATTTATGACAATAATATTTTAAAAACTTTACAAAACTACTATAAATGTTGTTGATAATAACGTAGTAGGCCATGTTTTAACTCTGCTAAATTGGAACAGACCAAAACTAACGGGGGACAGCGTTAAAGTTGAAATAAAGTGATGTTGTAGAGTTTAAGTAGAAATATGTTACTGTTGGTAACGTTTTAGAATTATTACATTAAAACCCTATCGTTTTGGTCCTTCTATCTTAAACTCAATTTACTCCATTTACCGTAATTTCTTCACCTTACCCTAACCTAGTTTCACATTTCTTTCCCTCGCTTAGAGAAGGTATTTGTTGGCTATTGCCCATGTTCCAGCCAAAGGCCCATGGCCTAATCCTACTTGAAAAAGGATTGAAATTATTCTCTTTATTTGGTTTCCAATTCTATTAGGAAAAGAATTAAAATTGTAATCCTATTTGTAGTTGGTTTTGGCTTTGTAAGGAAAAACACAACTCTATAAATAGAGGATGGTTTTGAGAGAATAATTAATTGCTCATTGATATTGTCTTTGAAAGACATTAGAACATAAGAGAGGTTTTTTGAGAGAACTTTCAACAAGAGAAATGAGAGAAGGAAAAGGGTTCTTTTGCTGCAGTCTTTTTCTCCGACCAGCAACGTTGAGATCGTGTTTCCCGATTAACTAACCGTTGAATCAGGCTGAAATTTGGACTGAGTGTTCCTGACATCTTGTTGGTTGATTTGAACGGTGGAGATCGGATTCGGAGGTCATCAAGATCCTGTTTTAGGTCCCCGAATAGAAGCTGGTTTTGTGTGGTGTTTCTTTATATTTATCTTTTGTTGGTGTAGCTATTGTTTGTTCTCTTTTGACACTTGTTGTGTAACCATTAGAAGAATATTTGTAACCCTCTTATTGATATAGTGAAGCAATTCGGATCTTGTCGATTCCGTGGTGGTTACCTTCGGTTTAAAAGGTTTTTCCACGTTAAACTTGGTGTTCTTTATTGCGATTTTCAGTTTCATCTTTTCGTCACAACAACTGGTATCAGAGCAAAGGTTATCTATATGGAGGGGAATATGATAAAGATGGTATGTCTAAACGGAAGAAACTACAACATATGGAAAAGTAAGATGGAAGATCTATTGTTCGTGAAGAAGATGTATCTTCCGATTTTTTCTGCTCATAAACCCGAGAATGTGACCGATGAAAATTGAGAATTTTGAGCACCAACAAAGTATGTGGATATATAAGACAATGGGTTGAAGATAATGTTCGCAACCATATTGTGAATGAGACACATGCTAGAACATTGTGGGAAAAGTTGGAGACGCTTTACGCTTCAAAAACTGGCAATAACAAGTTGTTCTTGCTAAAGCAATTGATGACCTTTAAATACAAGGAGGGCAGTCCTATTTTTGATCATATAAATGATTTTCAGGGTATTCTTGATCAGCTATCAGGAATGGGTGTTAATTTTGATGATGAAATACAAGGACTTTGGCTTTTTAATTCTCTATCGGATTCTTGGGGAACTCTTCGTGTTTCTTTAACGAATTCTGCCACTGGTGGAAAGGTTACTATGGAATATGCAAAGAGTGGTCTGTTGAATGAAGAGGTTAGAAGAAAATCTTAATACACATCTTCACATTCAGATGTTCTATATACAGAAGATCGAGGGAGACATAAGACAAGAGATCCGAGGAGTAGAGGTAAAAGCAGAAGCAAGTCAAAATTCAAGAATCCAAATATTATATGTTATCATTGTGGAAAGAAAGGACATACTAAAAGATTTTGTAAACAATTGAAGCAAGATCTTAAAGAAGGGAAGAAGGAAGAAAACAATGAAAAATAATGTTGTTGTTGTTGTCCAAGATGACCTTCACTTCGCTTGTGATAAAGACGTCATCAATTTTGTATCTCAAGATACAAGTTGGATAGTAGATTCTGGAGCCACATCACATGTCACACCAAGAAAAGACTTCTTTTCATCTTATACTTCTGTTAACTCTGAGGTGTTAAAGATGGATAATGCTGGTAAGGTTAAGGTGTTTGGTGTTGGCACTGTTTGTTTGAAAACCAATACCGGTTCAACGTTGGTCCTTCAGAATGTCAAGCATGCTCCAGACATTCCCTTAAATTTGATCTCTGTAGGACAACTAGATGATGATGGCTATTGATACGCTCAAACTTACTTCTCAAATAAGAAGTAAAGCGGTCGTGTCAAGTAAATAACCCAACTAGTGAGGTTGGGATCGTTCCCACGAGGAAAATAGTTTAGACTTAACTTCAACCTATTATTACTATTGTTCGGTCAATGACTTCCTTGGAAAGAAAAAACAATAAAAGGGGGTTTCTATTTCTAAATGATTAACAATAACTAACGAAATTGAAAAAAACACTTAACAGCTTTGAATGTTGGAGTTTAATCAATTAATCAATGTAACTAGGGTTTACGTGTTCCCCACAGGTTCATAACTTGATAATTCTAACTATAACAATTCTTTCCTAGTATCTTGCATGCAAAGTGATAAGTTATGTATTTCTAAATCCTTGGTCCG
>NC_028640.1:21032739-21033369 GCF_001406875.1 Solanum pennellii
AGTCATAATCACAATATTCAAATATATGATATAAGAATTCATGTACTTACTTCAATGAGAAAGAGTAAAATCCGAAAGTTCGCTTGATTAATCAACAAAAATCACCAACACTCAATGATAATCAAAAGTCTAACACTAATATACAGAGTCTAATAATGATCCCCAGTCTAACAATGCGGAGTCTAACCTATAATCTGGAGTCTAACGTCTCTAACCCCAAAAAACGATGTTTTTCGAACTATTTATAGAAAATAAAAACCTAATTAAATAAGGACTCTATTTGCTTGGAATCTGTCAAAACGCGGCTGGGTCGACGGACATCGCGACGGATCGTCGTGGTCACGACGCACCGTCATGGACTCCGTCGTCCCATACTTGTGCAATTTTCTTCTGCTGCTCTCTTCATTACCCTCGACGGCAAGTATGACGGACCGTCATAGGCACAATGGTCCGTCGAGGGTCTTCGTTCTGAAACACTTCAACTCTTGGAATCTGGGTACTGGGATTACTTCTCTGAACTTCATGACGAACCTGCAGGACGGACCGTCATAGACACGACGGACTGTCATGGACTCCGTAACTCCACACTTGGTCAGACTTCCCCATCTTCCTTCAGCAGCTGCACTACGC
>NC_028640.1:21039038-21039234 GCF_001406875.1 Solanum pennellii
CAACGGACGTGCTGTCCACTCCAAGCGATGCCTGGTGAAGAGATTGTGGATCTCAGGCATCGTCTGGAGACTCTCTGTAAGGACCTGCCGCTCCAAGGTGAGTGTTCGATTAATCACTCCTTTATCAGTCAGGAACTTGGCGTCGGAGTAGACTTGAAATTGCCCGTCGACACACCACCGGTTGGGCTGGTCAGTG
>NC_028640.1:21039387-21040922 GCF_001406875.1 Solanum pennellii
AGACGCTCCTTCTTCATTTGTGGCTGACCCAGAGGGTGTGCCGGTCAGTGTGCGCTCCTCATCAAACTGGGAGGCAGTGACTACGCCGGACGCCACCTTTTTGGGTGTGGCTCTGGGAGCACGTGTAGCACGGGAAGGGGTGGAAGTGCCTGGGGGCACATACTTGGGGTCACGCTCATCATCCGAGCCAATGACCATGCGGGCAGACGGGGCGACAGACTTCGATCGTCCGCGTGCGTAGATTCGGTCTTGCTTGGGCGCCATAGTAGATAGTACCTGTAAAGGATCAATATTAGTATGAGAAGTGGCAAACAAGACAAGCAAAACCACCAAATCAATTAAAATAGTATGTCATTACTATGGTAACAGGGACACACGACGGGCATGGTGACGGCTCGTCGTGACTATGACGGACCGTCATGGGGTCCGTCTTGTTTTACTTAAACTACGTATATATGGAGAACCCTGAAGGAGAGTCTCTGACTAGTATGACGGTATGTGCAGGACGGACCGTCACAGGCACGACGGTCCGTCGTAGGTGTTCGTCGTAGGACACTTTTAGAAAAAAATATGGAGACCCTTAGGAGAGGGGTCTCTGACCGTCATGACGGTCATGCAGGACGGACCGTCGTGGGTATGACGGTACGTCACATGTGTCCGCTGAAGGACACTTGGAAAAAGTGAGAGACCCTTAGAAACAGGGTCTCTGACAACCAGAACGATTGTGCAGGACGGACCGTCGTGAACGACGGTCCATCGTCGGGGTCTCGTTCTGTATATCAGTGACAGAACTGGGGGTACCCCATGCATCCCCGATGAACCCTGGTCAAAATTGTAGTGTTTTGGACCTACATTTGTCTAACCCAACTACCTAGGAAACTACCAATGCAAAAGCACCTATGTCTAGGGTTGTAAACACGACAATTTCGAATATTTGTAACCTAGGTTAGACAGAATCTTATAAAAGAAAAGAACATATGACGAAGAACTAAGCTAACACTAATTAATAAACAAAAATGCAAGATAAATGAGTAGAAATTAGAGACACATACCTTAGAATTGGAGAAAAACAAGGTGGGCAAGTACTCGGTGACCAAGAAGACACCCACAGCAGCAACTCCGACTAATAGATGATAACTTTTAGGGCTGGTGAATTTTGGGGGAACAATGATCGAGGGAGAGAATGTGGAAGTTGAAAAGAGGGGGAAATGGGAGGGAAAATGAAGGAATGGGGTGAAATGAGGGGTTGGGGGGTTTAAACGGTCTGATTTTGAAAAATACTCCAGCCGGGTCGGGTCGGGTACGACTCATTAATCACGCGACGATTCCCGATGACGGTCTGTCGCAGTTGTGACGACCCGTCGTTGGTTCCGTCGTGTGTGCCCTAGTTTGAAAATAACAGAAAGACGTACCTGGTACGATGGAGGCGTACGACGATCCGTCTCAGACGCAACGGTCCGTCGATGTGTCCGTCAGTGACTGCTGTAGAGTAATTTTCTGCAGAATTTCCTGGTGATGTGCCTGCAAATTTAAAA